>NC_046155.1:110609806-110752248 GCF_011064425.1 Rattus rattus | reverse complement strand
TAAAGCTGATAAACAACTTCAGCAAAGTGGCTGGGTATAAAATTAACTCAAATAAATCAGTAGCCTTCCTCTACAAAAAGAGAAACAAGCCGAAAGAAATTAGGAAAGCGACACCCTTCATAATGACCCCAAATAATATAAAAATACCTAAATTGTGACTTTAACCAAGCAAGTAAAAGATCTGTACAATAAGAACTTCAAGACACTGAAGAAAGAAATTAAAAAGACCTCAGAAGGTGGAAAGATCTCCCATGCTCATGGATTGGCAGGATTAATATAGTAAAAATGGCCATTTTACCAAAAAGCGATCTACAGATTCAATGCAATCCCCATCAAAATACCAATCCAATTCTTTAAAGAGTTAGACAAGAACAATTTGCAAATTCATCTGGAATAACAAAAACCCAGGATAGCTAAAACTATCCTCAACAATAAAAAAAAGGACTTCAGGGAATCACTATCCCTGAACTCAAGCAGTATTACAGAGCAAATGATAAAAAAACTGCATGGTATTAGTACAGAGACAGACAGATAACCAATGGAACAAATTGAAGACCAGAAATGAACCCACACACCTATGGTCACTTGATTTTTGACAAAGAGCCAAATCCATCAATGGAAAAAAAAATAGCATTTTCAGCAAATGGTGCTGGTTCAACTGGAGGTCAACATGTAGAAGAATGCAGATCGATCCATGCTTATCACCTGTACAAAGCTTAAGTCCAAGTGGATCAAGGACCTCATCAAACCAGACACACTCAAACTAATAGAAGAAAAACTAGGAAGCATCTGGAACACATGGGCACTGGAAAAAATTTCCTGAACAAAACACCAATGGCATGCTCTAAGATCAGAATCGACAAATGGGATCTCATAAAACTGCAAAGCTTCTGTAAGGCAAAAGGACACTGTGGTTGGGACAAAAGCGGCAACCAACAGATTGGGAAAAAGATCTTTACCAATCCTACAACAGATAGAGGCCTTATATCCAAAATATACAAAGAACTCAAAAAGTTAGACCGCAGGGAGACAAATAACCCTATAAAAAATGGGGTTCAGAGCTAAACAAAAAATTCACAGCTGAGGAATGCGAATGGCTGAGAAACACCTAAAGAAATGTTCAACATCTTTAGTCATCAGGAAATGCAAATCAAAACAACCTGAGATTTCACCTCACACCAGTGAGAATGGCTAAGATCAAAAACTCAGGTGACAGCAAATGCTGGCGAGGATGCGGAGAAAGAGGAACACTCCTCCATTGTTGGTGGGATTGCAGACTGGTACAACCATTCTGGAAATCAGTCTGGAGGTTCCTCAGAAAATTGGACATTAAACTGCCTGAGGATCCAGCTATCCCTCTCTTGGGCATATACCCAAAAGATGCCCCAACATATAAAAAAGACACGTGCTCCACTATGTTCATCGCAGCCTTATTTATAATAGCCAGAAGCTGGAAAGAACCCAGATGCCCTTCAACAGAGGAATGGATACAGAAAATGTGGTATATCTACACAATGGAATATTACTCAGCTATCAAAAACAACGAGTTTATGAAATTTGTAGGCAAATGGTTGGAACTGGAAAATATCATCCTGAGTGACTAACCCAATCACAGAAAGACATACATGGTATGCACTCATTGATAAGTGGCTATTAGCCCAAATGCCTGAATTACCTAGATGCCTAGAATAAATGAAACTAAGACGGAGGATCAAAATGTGAATGCTTCACTCCTCCTTCTTTAAAGGGAACAAGAATACCCTTGGCAGGAAGAGGCAAAAGATTAAAACAGAGACTGAAGGAACATCCATTCAGAGCCTGCCCCCATGTGGCCCATATATATACAGCCACCCAATTAGACAAGATGGATGAAGCAAAAAGAAGTGCAGAAGTGTAGATGCTCCTGAGAGACACAGCCAGAATACAGCAAATACAGAGGCGAATGTCCAGCAGCAAACCTCTGAACTGAGAATAGGACCCCCATTGAAGGAATCAGAGAAAGAACTGGAAGAGCTTGAAGGGGCTCGAGACCCTATATATACAACAATGCCAAGCCACCAGAGCTTCCAGGGACTAAGCCACTACCTCAAGACTATAAATGGACTGACCCTGAACTCTGACCTCATAGGTAGAAATGAATATAATAGTAAAAGAACCAGTGAAAGAAGAAGCCCTAAGAACTGCTAATCCTGAACCCCCAGTGAACTAGACTGTTCTTGGGGGGGCGGCAATGGGGAGGGTCGGGAGGGGGAACACCATAAGGAAGGGGAGAGGGGGGGATGTTTGCCGGAGCTCGGGGAAAGGGAATAATATAAAATGTATATAAGAAATATTCAAGTTAATAAAAAAAATTAAAAAAAAAAAAGTTTGGAATACAAGAATATCCTTACATATTTTTTGTAGAGAGTCATAATTTTGTCTGTTCATATTTAGCCTTAACTTTTTCTAAAACTAAACCCTTTAATGGTTTATTTTGTAAATGTGCCCATGAAATAATTTATCATTTTTATGAGGTTCATTAATCTTTTGACTCTCTAAAGATAAAATACACTGGAAGCATTTTCCAGGAATGATAAAATTATGTAATATAACTTACATATGTCAGTAGCTCATCCAAGGCATTGTATCATTTTTTGGAATAAATTCTTCTAAATTTGAGCACTGCTTATTTTCATGTTTAAATTCTCATTTGCATGCGCTTTCTTCTTCTTCTTCAAGTATAGAGTAGATGAAATTATCATCCAATTTAAATGCTTAGGCTCTAAGTATAAATATATTTAACAGAGAGTTTGAGACATTTTTAAGAAACTAAGTATTAATTATTTGTAAAAAAAATAAGTGTTATAAAGGCAAACCAATCATGGTAACATAAAAGTTGACATGAGTCTCGACAGCAGTGCATTGATCTCTGACTTCTCAGACTTCCATGAGAAATCAATTTCTATCATTTGTAAATTAATCAAGCCGAGATATTCTGATGAGACAGCACTAATAGACTAAGACAGAGCTGTTTTGGATTAGATCTAAAATGTGACATCAAAGAAGAGACTGAAATGGGAATTAGGGGCTCTGACAATCTTGAAGAAAAGGATTCCAACAGAGAGAAACTCTGGAAAAATAAGTCTGGAAAACGTGAAAGGTCTTAAGATGGTTATGAGCAGAGGTAGCCTAATGGTTTGTTTTTAGCTATCGCTTTGACACATACTAGGATCACCTGGAAGAGAATCTTACTGAAGAGTTATCTAGATCAGATTTTCCTGAGGGGGATTGTCTTCACTGTTATTTGATGTAGGAAGACCACTGGGGGCAGCACAATTCCCTAAGCAGGGTGTCCTGAGGGTTGAGAAGTAAAATTAAAAAAGTAAGCATATACATTCATTTCTCTTTGGTCTTGATTGTTGATGTGATATGACCAAATTCCCTCAAGTTCCTGCTTCTTTTCCTTCCCTAAAGTAACGGATTCTAACCTGGTACTATAAGATGAGAGAAACCCTTAAGATATTTTATCGCCGCAATAAAACCCCTTTCTTCATGCCATTTGCCATCGAGCGGCTAATGGTACCTTAGTTCTAGCTGCTAAAAAGGTGAGTATTGATCTAGAAGAAGTAACAGCCACCCACCAGCTTGTTTCTGTGACCCTGAAATTTCCATTCAAATTGCATCTGATGGTTTGTCATTTGTTGTAAAAAGCCTTTGAGGTTCAAAGGGTGTTTCTTCTTGAGGTTTACCAGCAAAGTCAAGCAGCAGAAAGTGCAGCAGGCGAAAGAGTCAGAGACAGCCCATGTTCCAACTATTAGGAGTCCCTGACGATGATGCAGAGACCAATCAAACATTAGGCAGAGCCATGGGGATCCTGCAGAAGAGTGGGGGAAAGCATCAGAAGCCAGAGGGGTCAAGGACTGATTTCAAGGACTCCATCAACTAACCTGAACTCAAAGGAGTTCACAGAGACTGAACTGACAACCAGGGAGCCTGCATGGGTCTGACACGGTCCTTCTGCATATATATTACTGTTGTACAGCTTGGCCTTCTTACTGAGGAAGCTTCTTATACTGAAATACTGAAGAATATTTCTTTCTGTTAATGACACTGTAGACATCTTCCATGCCAGTGATGGACATCTGACACTGCTTCTGTGGGTGCAAGGTACTACCCATGACCTTCAAAGCCATCTTCTGGACTTTGACACAATTCCAGGAACTGACATACAAGTTTTAGAGGGTTAGTTTATTATCATCATGGCAGGGGTGTGGTGGGAGCATAGTGGCATTCACGGTGCTAGAGCAATAGCTACGAGTTACAATCTTTTTAAAACCCATATCTAAATATGTTTATTGTGATCAGCACATTCTGAAATTATTGTTTGTGATGAAGACATTTAAAATCTACTTTCAAGAATACAACACATTGCTATTAACTATAGTCATCATATTGAACAACACATCTTTTGAACTGATTTCTCATACTAACTAAAATTTTGCCCTTTCTTCATCTACTCCTGATAGACCACTTAGTTCACGTGACTGCTCCTGGCTGAGTGGCAAGTGGGCTTGGCAGGTCAGTTGCCAGCGACTAGCGTGTAGTGGCTGACTGCTGCTCATTTCTTTGTCTTTCCTCTAAGCTCTCCCCATTACTCTTCCTGGAGCCTGGGGTTGGGTGGGTGGAATCAGGTGTGGGTGGAGTGGGGTAGTGGCGATGGGGTTGTGGGTGACCTCAGATTTTGCTGTCTGTTCTCTCCATGTGTCTTTGCTTATTTCTATGCTACACCTGGGTACTAGAACCTCCCTTTTTGTTTCCTTAGTATTTCGTTTGTGGAAGGGTTTTTAAAGCTGATATTTATGTGCCATTTATCTGTGCAATGGAGAAACACTATTTATGGAACAACATACTATCTGTAGACCCCAAATACCAGCACCAATCTTCCCAGAATATAATCAAGAGTTTGACAAATGAGAAAACTGAAGTTTGTGAGACTTCGCAGATGAACAAAGTGAGTTTGAAATAACCTCAATATGTGACTGGTTAAAGCTGTTTGGTAAAATCTGAGAAAATTTGAAGTCATTTTCTGCTGTGCAGTCTTCTTTGGACCATTTTGTACGTGTTACATTTAACACAGGCAAGTGTGCGAGCATGCAAGCATGTGTGTGTGTGTGTGTGTGTGAGTGTGTGAGTGTGTGTGTGACTTTAAAATATGTGAAGGCTAGTTTAAGTAGCATTTAAACTTGACATTTAGTTTTTATTCTTATGCACAGTGGAAGAGATAACTTTAGAGACTCTAGAGTAACTTCTTAGTGCTCAGCCGTCGTCACGACCATTAATAGCTGTGTCCTAATTAACTTGTGTGTGATCTAGAGAGTACCACCTTTTCCCCTGGGCCCAATTAAGAATTTATATTGGTAAGTGTTTTAGTGGCAAAACTGTTAATATTTGGGCATTATATGTTTATTGATTTAAAAGCAGCTAAGTGTGTATTATGCAGTCATTACACATGTAAATCCATAAACAAGATATGCTTTATTTAGCATATTTTAAGCTACATTTAAATGTTTATTAGGCTACATTTATCCTTTTGCAACTTCCTTTTATGGTTCACTATTACAAGATTTCTACTTGTGGACCCACATAGCTTCTGTTCACGTACGTCCCCCTTACTTTCATAATGTGGAAGCAAACTATTGTTTACTTCCTCACGCCCTTGCTGGCACATGTTTAAGATATTTCCGCATTGATTTTTTTTTTCCTTAATGGAGCTCCGTATGGCCTCAAACTCAACTTTTCCTTCCTCAGCCTCCTGAGTGCTAGGACACTTTACTGAGACAGTTTTGACAGTTTCTCTAGATTAAACACAGAATTCTAGAATAGCTTGGTTTGGGGTTTTTGTCACATTCTATTCCCAGGGCAGTAGATGAGAGATAGTTTTATTCTTTCTCCGTGATACACGTGGTTAACTTTATCACACTTAAAACAACTGCTCATTTGATGGGGGCTCTGTGCTGAATTGTGTAGCCCTCATCCTCAAATGTTAAAGTCCTATGCTAAGTATTTCAGGACATAATGGTAGTTTGGAATCATGACTCCTATCTCCCGACTCTGCTGGAGATTGAACCCAGGGCCTTATGCAGACCTGGTGCTGGTGTGTGTGTGTGTGTGTGTGTGTGTGTGTGTGTGTGTGTGTGTGTGTGTGTGTGTTGGTTTGTTGGTTAGTGCATCAGAATGCAGTGCAATGGAGTCCACAAGGAGATAGCTGATATCCTGGAGTTACAGGTCACCGTGAGCTGCCCTGTGTGGATGCTGGAAATTAAACTCAGGTTCTCTGCAAGAGCAGTATAACCTCTGCTCACGTCTGAATAGTCTCTCCAGCCCTTGATTTTATTTCTGTTATTATATATACACTTCAGGAAAAGGGAGTCTTCTCATGCATTTTGAGACTTGATGTCATTTACTTCTGCTCTTATTTTCCCTCATCTTCTTCTACACAGTGCAAGCTGCCTGCCTCTTTCTCATCTCCCTTATATTTTTGTGTTTTAGCTTTAAAAACCTAGACTCCACATGAGAGAAAACAGACAGTATTTGTCTCCCCTGAATCTGGCTTATTTTATATAATATGCTGGTTTTCAATTCCATCCATTTCACTGAAAATGATACAATTTTGTTCCTTCTCTAGGTTTTGTTCTATGTTGATTAATAGGAATTACGTATTGTCTTAATTATTTTGTTGTAGACACTACATAGACTGAAGATTTATGTCCCCTCCAAATCCATATGTTGCAACCTTATCTTCAGTATATCGCAATAAGGTAAAGCCCAAGTTGAAGAGATTAGTGACCTCATAAAAGAGATACCAGAGAGCATTCTCTTTCTGTTACACTAGAACAGTGAAAAGATGGCTGCCAATGGACCAGGAAGAGGTGTGTGTCATCAGATACCGAATCTGTTGGTCTTATCTTGCATGTCATGGCCTCTCAAAACTGTGGGAAATAAATATCAGCTACTCAATGTACTTGGGCTTGTTAGAGCAGCCCCAAGACTTAGATAAGGGTGTGACTTAAGTATTCTTTACACTATGTGTTCTATTAGAAACAGAAAGAACAAATACAGCATGTGGTTCTTGTTTCATTTAAGATTATTGCTTCTGAGGCAGAAAGCTGTCTCCTGTGGTCAGCTTAATCATTCTTTCTCTTAATTATATATGATACTATATGTTGTTTATAGAATATCTTCCTATTCAAAATGATAAAGATAATGCTTTTGCTAAAAATATCTTAAAAATTTGCTTTGAAATTTGAAGTTTGTATGTGTGTATTAAAGAACGGGTACTAGAGACATGAGACAGCATAGCTAGCCCGGAGGTAAGATATTTGAAAAGGTAATTAACAAGCCATGAGGATTGCATGTAATCTAATATGATAGGTGCCTTTACACTTTGACTTGCTCATCAAATAGCCAGTTATTTATCACTTATTACATATCTTACACTCCAGATAACATGTAAAGTGTTGTCAGAGACAGAACAAACATCAGGTCAAGACTGCTCCACTTACACCGTTCACTCATTTCTGACCATTGTCCTGAGAAGCATTTACCATTTCTCTCCATTTTAACTTCAGTTTAAGAAAGTGGAATACTTTGAGAATACAACTTGTGAATTGTGGAAATTAGATTTGACCCTAGGCCTTTAAATTTACATCAAAGATGTGGTACACTTTTCAAGACATTTAATAGTTAGGGGTCCTAATGTATATAGTAGGCTTACAAATAGTTATTGTATGAATGGGAAGATTGTGGGGCGGCACAGACACCTCCATCAGGTGTCAGGTGAGCAGTTGTAGTAGGGACCAGGAAGATGCTAGTGAATCAGCCTGAGAACAATGTTTCCCAGCCAGTCCACCCAACGTCGCCAAGTTAGAGAAAGCCTTTAGATAATTCTCTTAATGCAGGATAATAGCCTTGTATACAAAAGAAATAATGTAAGGAAGTTGGTTAGTTCTAGGCAACTATAGACAAACTTTCTGTTGCTCTTATGATGTATCTCACTAAGGCATATTGAGATAGTTTGAAACACCCACCACGTTACTCTTGTTTGGCACTTAGTGCCACAGAAACCGTGATTCTGAGCTTTTCTCCTGACATAGAAGTCATTTTGTGAAAATGATGACTTAGGTAAAGGCTGTTAGTGCTGGTTATCTAAGAAGAAGGGATATTGCCAAATGGATATAATTACACAGTGACCTACTTCTGTCTCTAAAAATGTGTGTGTGTGTGTGTGTGTGTGTGTGTGTGTGTATCTCAGCAAATCATTGGGGCAAAGATTAGATTAAAGAAGTAAAACGATAAATGTTCCCAGGACTTGTCCAGCACCTGTTCTTCTCTTCCATATTAATGGAATTTATTTAATTTTAATCTGTAGCTGCATTTCTTGATTATTTCCTTTAAATTTATCATGTGTGTTCGTATGTATGTGTGTATGTGTGCGTGAGTATGTGTGTGAAAGCTCCTCTCTCTTCAAGCCATATATTCTATTACACTCTTTCTTTATCTTTTCTTTACTTTTTCCTCATATATTACATACTGACAGCAGCATCTCAGTCCCCTTCCCCTCCTTCCCTCTGCCCTAGATCTATTCCTCCTCGGTTTCCCTTCAGAAACGGGCCTTCCAGAGATACTCACCAAACATGGCATAACAAGATGTAATAAGATTAGGCACAAACCTTCATATCAAGGCTTGACAAGGCAATCTAGTAAGAGGGAAAAGGACCCAAGAGCAGGCAAAATAGATACACCCCCACTCCCTCTGCTAGCAGTCCCACAAAAACTCCAAGCTAAATAACTACAAAATATAGGAGAGACCCACGAGGACTCCAAGATTGTTGCTTCAGTCTCTGTGGACCCCTGTGAGCCCAGCTGACTTGAGTCTGTGGGCCATGTTCTTCTGGTGTCTTCAATCTCTCTGGCTCCTCTTACAGTCTCTTTCCTCACCCTCTGAGGAAGAGGCAGTTAGATCTCAGTGTGGTCTGTACACTGAACTTTAGGACAGCCAGAGCTCTATCGTGAAACCCTGTCTTGAAAAAACAAACAAACAACCTGTGAATAATTGAGTTGGAATTTTGATGGGAATTGCATTAAATCAGTAGATGGCTTTTTGTAGGATGGCTATTTTTACTATGCTAATCCTAATGAAACATGGGAAATCTTTCCATTTTTCTGACATGTTCCCCAATTTCTTCAATGCATTAAATTTTTTATTATATGTCTTTAATTTGTTTTGTTAGTTACCCCAATAATCTTATTTGAGGCTACTGTGAAAGGTGTTGTTTCTTTTGTTCAATTCCTTCACCTGTTTGGTTGTGTTTTTCCTATAACTCTTTAAGGGATTTTTTTTGTTTCCTCTTTAAGGGCTTGTACTTTTTACTTGTGTTCTGTATTTCTTAAAGGGAGTGATTTATGTCCTTTTTAAAGTCCTCTATCATCATCATCATGAGATATGATTTTAAATCTTGCTTTCTCAGTGTGTTGAGATACTCAGTACTGACCGTGGTGGCAGAACTGGGTTGTGAAGATGCCACGTAGTCTTGCTTTCTGTTGCTTAGGGTTGCCCTTGCTTCTCGACATCTGGTTATCTCTGATGTTAGTTGGTCTTGATGTCTCTGATCGGAGCTTGTCTCTCCTGTGGGCCTGTGAGCCTGTGATCTTAGGATCCTTGGAGACCAGCTCTCTCCTGGCAGGTTTTGTGTTCAGAGGCTTATGGGATAATCTTAGCTCTGGGAGCAGATGGAGACCGGAAGCATCCAGTCCCAGGTTGCTCTGCTATTTCTGTGCCGTGTGCTGGTGGTGAGTTCCTCTTTGGAAACTTAGTGGAGCAATAGTGGGGTCTCACCTGTGGGCTTAGGAATGAGAGCACTTCTTGGAGAACAGCTCTCTCTGGCAGGTTTTGGGTCTGCAGGGCTGTGGGACAGCCTTAGCTCTCCAGATTTTTTTTTTTTTTTTTTACTTTCTATGTTCCAGTTTGGTTATTCTTCAATAATTATACTTCTTTGTTGAATCTGTCTTTCATATTATCCATTGTCTTTCTTATTTCATTCACCTGTTTGTTTGTATCTTTGAACATGAGGAAAATCACTATGCTCTCTGACTGCAATTTTATCTAATTCACTATTGGTAGATGCCATTGCTATGGTAATAACACTCTTTGAAGGAGTCATGCTGCCTTCGTTGTTCATGTTTCTTAGGAAGCTGCATTGGGATTTATGTAATTAGAGCTATTTCTTTGCTTGGCTTAACTCTTATGAGTTATATTTTTTTCAGTTGAAGTATTTTTTCTTTTTTTAGGGAATGAGAAGAAACTTTGCTCATAACATAATTAAACATTGCTGGCTGATCAAATTAATTATAGTGAGGAGCCAAGAGCCTTCCTTCACTCATTCATACCATAAACTCTTAGTGAGAATACATTAAACACTGTCCAAGGGATGTACAAAGAACTACTCATGATTTTGGTCTTCTTTTGGTTTATAGATTCTTAAATTAGAAAGCCAGAGAAAAATAAATTAAATGGTGTATTGAGCACTTAGATAATCATGAAAGCCTGGGAATATTTTCCAGCTCTCATATGGTCAGGAAATTGGGTTGGAACAGTGCATAAGTACAAGTTTGCAGTAAGAGAGCGATATTACAACAGAAAATCAAACAGAGGTATGGAGTTCTTTAGTTGGGTGACAGTTGTCTCACTTGTGGTGTGGGGAAGCGCCATATAAACTCTTTACACTGAGAGTGTCACCAAGCACTGTTGTTACTGACTTGATACTTTGCCTGGACAAAGGTGAGTTGAAGTTTTTTCAGTGTTGATGTGGAACTTGGATATGGTAACATTGAGTATATACTTCATAAAAGAATTCCTCTTATCAGGAATCTGGTTGCCTGGTATAAGTGCTACATCATTATCTGAATCGGATATTGATTGGGAAAGCAACTACAGCTGTTTGGTTTTACAACTATGAAATTGTCACACTATTCAGCTAATAACAGTGGCCCCTTAGGCTTCAAACTCTGTTGGAGAATAGAAAATCAAAAAATAGTATTTTGTTTTTATTTATCCAGGGGCTAGAGGTTGAGGCAGGCGTTGGGAATAAAGTCAGGAATAAACATGTAGGCTAGTACAGTAGCTTGAAATTACACAATTGCAAGATGATAGCTTCTTTGACTATGATGGTGAAATAGATGTAGTGAAAAAAGTCATATTTGAGATATTTTTTCCAGAAGAGGTTGATGAGATACTGATAGAGCAGATGTATGTGAGAGAAAAATTATACTAACTTCATAGTTTTTGTTTTGCTCCATTGGAAGAATTGTAATTCTATTTATTAAGGCGAAGAAGAGTCACACTCAACAAATACATATTATGGGAGTGATGGTGGAGATAGGAGTAAGAGATGAGGGAAGAA
Source organism: Rattus rattus (assembly GCF_011064425.1). NCBI lineage: Eukaryota > Metazoa > Chordata > Mammalia > Rodentia > Muridae > Rattus > Rattus rattus. Next base: position 110,740,810 of record NC_046155.1, on the reverse strand, counting down.
TGCATATAAGCACAACATCCTCTACCAACAAAGCATTGTTGGTGACTAAACAACATGGCGCAGAAAGGAAGGAACTGTTCTATTTGCTACTGCATTTTGCACAGCCTGGGAGATTCACTCTAGGATGTCTGTTGGTACCAAAATCTAAGGATGCTCAAGTTCCTTCTATAAAACAGCACAGACTTTGCATATCACCTGCTAATTCTAATGTACACTATAAAATTTTTTCTAGGTTACTTACAATATTTAATACAACATGTCATATAAATTATTGTTTGATTATATTATTCAGTGAATAATGACAGGAAAAAAGTCTGTTTGTACTTAGTACATATACAGATTTTTCCAAATACTTTTGTTTCACTATTGGTTAAGTTTAGGATTGTCGAACCTACAGATGCAGCAGGACAGTTTTATATCTGGACACTAAGTAATTGTGCCTCATGGAAAACAACTTCCTTTCTGCCTTTTCTCCCTCTCTCTCTGTATATATGTATGTGTATATTGATCTCATAATTGAGTTTAAATTAAATTCAATATTTATATACTAATAGGCATTTTCCTTACAGCAAGCAGTGAGAAAACTATAGCTATTTCTGGGCTTTTACGACGAGGTGCCTCTTCATGTCACTTTTGGTCAATACCAGCATCTGGGTATGAACAGCTTTCTGTTTTTTTCCTAATATTTTTATTATTTGTGAACCCCAGTCACACTTACTTCCCAGTCCTCCTAGGTCCACCTCCTAGCTTGCGGCTTCCCCTGAAGAAGTAGGAGGAGGAGGAGGGAGAAGGAGAAGAAGAGACAAACAAACAAACAAACAAAAACAAGTCCAATCTGTGTTGCCCGTATACTCACTGAAGCATGGTCAAACTCCCAATAGCCAACCCCTGCCAGAAGCCATCAATTATGGAGATCTGTACTTCAGCATCCTTGTCTCATTTTTAAAGAGCTCTGTTTGATGGCTTTCTGTCTAGGCTATGCGGTTTTTGAGGATGGAGAGAATAGAGGTTGTCATATAGGCCTTCTATATTCCTCTTTCTCAACTGTGAATCTTTGGTCATCAATGCCACTGCAAAAGTAGCTTCCTTGCCTTTTTGCCATCAGCACGAGTTAGTTCCAGGTGATCAAGGAGATGTCTCACAGTCATAATATTGCTATGGTGTGGGATCAAAGAAATGTGGAAGAATGGTCAGTTTCAAGTAAAACCAAGATCACCTACAACACCATTAAACTATCATTGACCCAAATATCAGGTTTCTTGTGTTTTTTCCTTTTAAAAACTAGGGTTTTTGTTTTTTTGCAAATTGCAATCTAATTTTTCTTTTACTATTCTTTTTGGCAACCATCTAGATATATTCAAGTGGAGTTTGTAATAAACCAGAGGTTGAAAAAGAGACTAAAAGAGGAAAAGTGACAAGAAAGGTATTTTATGTTAAGTAAGAAGAGATGGCTTTTATATATAACTATTGTATAGCCTTTATATATTTTAATATATATGTACATATATTCATATTATATATATGTATATCCAGTATATTTATGAGTCCAGTGTAGTTATAGTTGCTACTAGTTATGAATAGTACAGCTTGAAGTAGAGGCTTCTATAAGAAAAATTATCCTTCATATATTAGTGAAGATCATTAAATGAGTACAGTCAAACAGCATGGCAGATCAGAACAACTCAGAAAAAGTCAAATCAAAATAAAACCCCCAACCCCGTCACCAGTGACTTGCTACATTGCTGATTAATCACGTGATACATCAGTACAAATGGCAGCACACCCAATTGTGGTTTTATTTTATTTTTTTAGAAGCAAGGAGTTGTAAACCTATACAAAGATCAAGGAACTAAAGTTCTCAGCAAGACAGTAGCAGTCACTCACTGCACAGGACTGCTAGACCCTACAGCTTTGGCATGTTTTTGGGAGAAATACTGCTTCAAGTAAATTTTATAGCTACCAACAAAGAGGTTGAAAACTGTTCAAATTTCTTAAACATTTTGTCTTTGTTATGCCTCACCTTTTTATTGAATTAATTTAAAATGTATATATGTTCATTTTATGTGTATAGGTCTTTTCCTATACGTGTCTGTGTATCATGTGTGCAGTGCTTATGGAGGCAGAGGGGGTATGGATTCTCTGTAACTGGAATTAAAGATGCTTGATAGCCACCATGTGAGGTCTGGGATCCAACTTTTTCAAACTAATAAGTTTAGGGCATGACAGCTTATATGACAAAATTTGTTACTTTACTTGAAGGGGAAGAGATCACTTATTTTAAAATGGCACAAGTTATATTTGAGGCATGACATTAAAATGCTATAGGTATATGCAGCTTTGGGGAAAATTTCTGTGTGCCTCAAATTCCTCCTCTATGGATTAATGGTAGTGAATTCACTTTGTAGAGCTGTAAAGGACAGTGTACAGAAAGCTCTTGTACTTTTATGCCATTGGTTTTGTCAGTTACATTATGTAGGTGGAATGATTGCTGTTTGAGGTGGTTAACGTAGAAATTTTAAAATTAAAAACACAAAACAAAACAAACAAAAAACACAAGCACAAAACAAAAAGTACATACCAACTTTTTAGGAATATGTGTGTTTTTTCAATGATACATGCCTGTTTTGGTTAGATTTCTGCATCATGAAAGTCCAAGCCACTTGCCCTTTAAAATTGAAAAACATGACTGTCTTACTAGGGTTTCTATTGTGAAGAGACCAAGGCAACTCTTATGATAGAAAGTATTTTGTTGGGGGCTTTAGTACACTTTCAGATGCTTAGTTTGTTATTATCTTGGTGGAAAGAGTGGTGGCATGCAGGCAATCAAGGTGAAGAAGTAACAGAGTTTACATCCTGATCTACAGGCAGGAGAGAGAGAGAGAAAGAGAGAGAGAGAGAGAGAGAGAGAGAGAGAGAGAGAGAGAGAGAGAGAGAGAGAGAGAGAGAGAGTTGCTTATATTTAAGCTTTGGGCTATAAAATATGGTACTTTTATACTATCTCAGGGACACACTTTAGCTAGCAAACCTCCATAAAAAACCCCACTTATTTCTGGGCCTGGACAAGGACTTTAGAAATCCCAAAAATCTATCTCAGGGACACACTTTATCCAAAAAGGCCACACCTCCTAATCCTTCTCAAGCAGTTTTCCAACTATGGACTAAGTACCAGCTATGCAAATATATGACCTTATGGGGCCCATTCTCATCAAACCTCCATAAAAACCCCACTTATTAGTCTATAAGGTTGTATATTGAAAGCTTTAAATACTATAAAATATGGTATACTATACCATACATGGTTTACATACTATAAAATATGGTATGGGTAATTTGGCTGCTTGTATGTCTGTGTACCACATCCATGCAGAATGCTTGGATGCCAGAGGAGTATGCAGGAGCTCCTGGAACTGGAGTTACATACATATGTGAGCTGCTGTGTTGGTGCTGGGACTCAAACCTGGGACTTTCAAAGAGCAGCCATCTCTTAACTAATTTATTTTGCCAATCAATCTCCTAGCCCCTATTATGAGTTTTTTTTTTCATTTTTCTTGCTTTTTTTGGAGCTGGGGACCGAACCCAGGGCCTTGTGCTTCCTATCAAGTGCTCTACCACTGAGCTAAATCTCCAACCCCCTATTATGACTTTTTTTCTTTTTTTCTTTTTTGTGACAAAAAGTCACATCTGAATACTATTTTCCAACACATGTTAGAAAGGGTTTCTTCCTTGTCCCAAGTCTAAACTATAAATATCTTACCTATTTCTCTTTGCTGATAATCTCTGACACGCACACACACCCACACCCACACACACACACACACACACACACACACACACACACACACACACACACACACACACCGAATGATGGCAAGCACTATAAAGTATATATACAATAGAGTCAGCCCCAGATGACTGCATATGTTCTCAGCATCTCCTATAATTGATGGCTTCTCAGATTTCAGATCCCAGGAGAAGGAGGAAAGTATTTCACTGAGGCTCTCTCAGTCTCAGAGGTTTAGTCCATTATCAGAAAGAAACATGCTAGCACTCAGGCAGATGATGCTAGAAAGCAAGCTTTCTTTTAAAAGACATCACAATTTATAATAGAGTGGTTTAAGACTTGCTCACTGAATAGGTGACCTTTTAACAAGGAGGGCAAAAGTGGGGAGGGCCGCATGCAAGTCAGTGTAAGGGAGAAGAGAATTCCTATCATACAGAATGGCAAATATAAAACCTAAGGCCTTGTGCTACTGTAGGTCACTTCTTCAGGCAGAATGTTTGGAAAATTGGTTTACATTTGGGCACGGAGCAAGTGATAGTGACTTTTTCTCCCACTGAGGGTAACCACCTCAGCTTCCTCATCTCTTCTTGCTTTCTGGGATTACTGTTATTAAGCAGCACCTGTGCTGGCTGTCCCTTTATTTTGTCCCCAGGAATACTAAGTGCTTTCAGGTATCCAGTTGGTATCAAGGGATTACAGAAATTGTGGACTTCTGGCAGTAAAGCATGGCAATTCTGCACTTAGCCTTTCATTCACGACAAATTGCCTATGAAGAAGAGCCTTTGTTGACTCAATTGATTAGAAATGCTGTTCCCGAGCCTTTTGTAGGTATTACCTGGCTTGTGCGATGGTGCGTCTCCAGCCCTCTAACAGGACATAAGCTAGGTTCTCAGGCATTTTAAAGCCTTCCAGCATTCTTGCTTTCCCCAGCCTCCTTATTTCTGTCTCTACCCTCTGCCAGAGAAGTATAGAAATTTCTATTATACTTCCAACCCAAGAAAAAGTTTTCTCCACCACTAAGTCTTGATTAAGGTATTAACTTCTATATCTTGTGTTTCTGAATCACTGAGTTCTCACTTATGTATTCTGAAATTCCAGCCCTGTTTCAGTTGCCAACAAGGTCATCTCAGATATTCCTGAAGCACACACCAGCTGGTTCTTAGGGCTCTCCAGGTATCTCATCTCTTCCAGCAACTGACCAGTTAGGCTATGGCTAGCCTTCCTCCATGTTCTGATAGCCAGCACAAAGTGGTGGGCTTACCTGTTGTCTCCTGGAGCTGAAGCTCCATCTATATTCTTCTGACCAGGTCTGAGGCATCTGACGGCACCTAACTGTGAAGGAAGCTTAGTGATAGAGTCTGTGTGTGAGGATGCAGAGCTGATTCATGTGAGCATGTTGTTAATCTCCACACAAATGTCTTTAGGTCTTCAAAGGGTATATCACTGTAAAGAAATGGATCTTTTAAAGGTTTTTAGTTCAGGTGATTTCAGTTGTTTTATTCAGTTTATACTTTTAGATTGTTTTCATTATCTTCCAATTATTTTGTAAGATTTCTTTTTGTCCTGTTATCTTTTGTGTTGTGATACATTTTTTCCGCTATAGAACACATTGAAGTAGTAGGGGAGTAACGTTCAGCACTGTGTATAAGGTAACCATGTATACTGGGAGATATCTCCATAAAAATGGGTTCCCCATTAAATGGCACTTTGCCACTAACAAATACTTAAACATGGGAGAGTCGAAAACAGTAAAAATCAAGGCATTTGGTAAAAAAAATATAGAGCTATGTCAAGTTAAGATTGGAGATAAATCTTGTAAGTACACTCCTAAAAAATGAGGACACACTTTGTTGTCCTTGTAATGATTCATATATAAAAAGAACAGCTTGGTGAAAGCTGAGTCAAAGAGAAGCCATTAGTCGTGGGCATATCCTCGCAAAATCGAGTAAGGCATAATTTAGCAGGCAACGAGCCTCATCTCTTGTCACCAGTCACTTTAGAAAAATGTTTCTTCACTTACAGAACTTACGTTCTAATCATCTGACATTTAAATAGGATTTGCATTGTTAATGAGCTTTTGTACAATGGGGGCATAACATTCTGATTTTCATTTCATGCACAAAGTGGAAACATTCAGCAACTGTGGCCCCTGTAGGGGCCTCTCGAGGCTTGACTGGAATTTGGATTAATCGCAACAGTTGCCTTTTGGATTTAATGATTCCACTAATTGCAGAGACAATGAAATCCTAAAATATCAAAGTCAGAAGCGATGGTAGAACGACGTATGAGAATCAGAGGCCATCTGCCCATTCAACACCTGGGTATGTTCATATTTTACAGAAATACGGCACAAGCTAGTTCACAGCTACAAGTTCTCTTTTCCTAGACGTCACGATAAGTCCTGAATGAATAATAATGACATCTTCCATGGGATGGAGTTCCAGTCTAAATAAGAATAGGAAAAGGAAATAGCCATCTGAGTTCCAGCATCCCCTCCCAACCCTCCCCACCTCTTCTTGAGGACACAGAGTGACTGGTCACCCTACTCCCAATTCTCATACCTGATCTGCCATTATGGACCTAAATATGAGCCAGACAAATTCTCTTTCATTAAGTTTTTCTTAATCTTGGGGCAGGGGAGGGTTATGTATTTTGTTACAAAAATGAGAAAAGTAATACTACAGCCAGTCTCTAAGATGTCACCTTGGAATCTGTTCTATTGGCCATGGGTTGGTTTGTTTGTTTTATACCCACAGAGACCCTGTTCTTCCTCCTTCAACACACAGACAAGATGAGAATATGTGTTTACTTACATTATGTCACTATGGAGAAGAAGTCTTCATCATCCCTGAAGTAGCTGATGCAATTCAGATATCAGTGCTTTTAGGACTCAGGTTTCAACAGCAGTTTGCAACCATAAACTGAGCATAAAGATACCCTGAGTTGTCAAAGTTGTTTGTTATAAAGGGTCTGCACTTTAGAGTTAATGTAGCAAGATAAAGTGCTACACAAGGCATTTCCTAGGAAAGTGGCAGATGACAGCCTGACTCATGAGAAAAATGAAAAAAAAAAAAAAAGGTTTGCGCTACAAAACAGTATGATTGGGAGAGGAGGGGAGCCAGTGTCATCTCACCCTTTCTGTCTGCCAATTATCCCAAATGGTTCATCTCTTTTAAACCTCACTACAGTCCTGTAATTTTTTTTATTCTTTGTACAGATGAGGAAACTGAAATAGTTATGTTTTGCCTGAAGTCGTAAGACCTGGAAAAAGAAATTAATCTCCTTTGTAACAGCTTTGTAGTAAGTAGAAAAGGAGACAAAAACCAAGGGGAGAAAAAAGAAGACACCACAATAATGATAGCTGACAATTACGTTGTGGGGGCCTTGATCCTATATTCACTATGCTTATTGATACTTTTGATTTTCCCAGTGCCTTGATGAAGTATCAGTAATATCACAAATTTACAAATATAAACACATAGAGATGATGAATCACCCAAGTCATATAATGAGAGTGGTGGAAATTTAAATTCAGGTGATCTGATCTTAGTGCCTTTCCCCCATTAACATGAAGTGCCTTTGCCTGGGATTTAGGATTTTATTATGACCAGAGGATATTACATGCAATTCTTATCTTTCCCTCTGATAACCAAGTCTTCCTTCTCGTTTCTTCCAGTTTCTACCACATTTGAAACATACATTTATAAAATGAGATGCTGCAGAATTGTTTGTCTTTTATGTTTATTTATTTGATCTTAGGTGCATGATTGTTTTGCGTGCATGTGTGTACATGTATGTGCTTGGTGCTCGCACAAGTTAGAAGAAGGCATCAGATCTCCTGGGACTGGAGTTGTGGATGGTTGTAAGTTAACATGTGGGAGTTGGGAGCTGAGCCTAGGGATCTTCTGCAAGAGCAAGTGCTCCTAACCATGAACCCTCTCTTCAGCCTTTCTCACAAACAACACTGTACTCTTATTATTGGCTGACCTTTTGCTTTTCAAATGTATCTTCTCTGATCTCAGAAAGATTCTTAGCAAATGATTATGATCCTTAGTTTAAAAGCTGATGGAAAAAAAGCTTACAATCCTGAAGCATCTTATGTATGTTCAAATGGTAGGACCAGAACTCAAAACTGGATTTAAAACACTCTTATCCCTGTGGGGAGGACTGTGAAGTGACATGGACACTGTGGGATAAGGTTTACTATGTTCTCACAAAACTAAACAACAGTTACCATATGTTCACATATGTGAATGCTCACAGCAGGTTTTATAATATCTAATAGCCTCAGATTAGCTCTGGGTGCTTTAGTAGGCAAATAGCTAAGCAATCTGTGGTAGTCCTATACTAAGGAATACTACTTAGCAATAAAAAGTTAGAAGCCGTTGCCATGTGACCGTAAGTTTCCAGTCAATGATGATGAATGAAAAAGGCTGATACTAAAAGGTTGCATATTTAATGACTCATTTGCATAATACTTTGAATGCTAGAACTTTAGGAATAGAGGTTGGAATAATAATTGCCAACAGTTAGGGATGAAGGGTAGGGATTGGATAAGATGGATGTTGTTAAAAATATGACAGGAAATTTATAATCAGATGTGATGTCTGGGCTAGGTCATTTTGTTTGTTTGTTCTGAGTAGTATATTTTTGTGTTCCATTCAAGATAGGTAAGGACAACGCCATTACCTTTATGCCCCCCCTTTTTTTGGACCAGACATTATTCTTTTTATTCATGTTTTCCTCTTCCCCAACTCCTCCGAGGTTCTCACCACCTCCTTATTCAATAAACTTTATTCTTCCCCTTTCTCTCTCTCTTCCAACAAACAGTCCCTCCAAAACCTAAAACAAACAAAGAAACAAACAAAAACCTCCCCAAGAAACAAAACCACCTCAAAACCACAAAAATGAAAACAAAGAAAAAAGGGCAAAGGATAATAAGACCAAAAAAAAAAAAAAAGACAAAAAAAAGAAAAGAAAATGAAAATAAAAACCAAACAAAGAACAGCAAAACAAAAATTTCACAAAAATACAATTGAGTTTGTTATGTGTTGCCACCAACTCTTGGGCATGCCCTCTACCACGAACCGTAAGTAGTTAGTAGACCCAGTGAGACTCCATTGGAGAAAACTGATTTTCCTTTTGTCTGTGGGTGTCAGTTGCAGATAGTTTCTTAGTTAGGGCTGAGATCTTGTGTCCACTTCCCCCTTTCAATGCTGGGACGCCATCTTGCTTGAACCTGTGCATGCCCTGTGTGTGGTGTCACAGTCTCTGTCAGTTCACAGGAGCATCAGTTCTTTTGTATCTGGAAGACAGTATTGCCCGAGTCATCCATTCCCTCTGACTCTTTCAATATTTTTTCTACCTCTTCCACACAGCTCCCTGAACATCGAAGGGAAGGGTTTGATCAAGACCACTCAGTACTGAGTGCTACGAAATCTCATTCTCTCCACATTTCCAGTTGTGGGTCTCTGTGCTAATTTTCATTTATAATATACTGCAATTCATATAATTAATATATTTTATATATTTAAGCCAAACAAAATGGGTGTTTATACTTGATATCTAGAATTTTTCTTTTAAAAAAGTCAAGACTAACTCAAAGCTAAAATAATTTACAAAATTTAAAGTATTTTCTTTACTTGGTGAAGGAATAGCTTTTCGATTATAAAAATCCTAGTAACTTTGGAAGGTTTTAATGGTTGAATGTTGGGTATTTCAGAACGGTCCTTCTAAAGCTGGTAAACTGTATGTGTGAGATTTGCCTAGCAAGTGATGTTTAGTCAAAAATGGTATATTCTGACGGATCTGATCATTTGAGTTTAAGTCCAAGTTACTAAACAAATATTTTACTTCTGTATAATAGACTTGTTCATTTTCTTTTATAATTTAGCTCACAGTACATCATGAACATCTCCCATGTTGTTAAAGTTTTCAAAATTGGACTTTTAATGGATTTGGAATATTATGTTCAATAGCTACATGATGTTTTTCATAACTAGCTTGCTATTATAAGAGAATTAGTTTTTTATTTTTTATTAAAATAAAACCATAATTAAAATTCTCATTTTTCCAGTATTTGAATTATTTCCTTCATATAAATTATAAAAAGCAGTGTTGCTTTTTATATCTCTCTTGCACTGTGTTGAAAAATTATTTTCTATAGTGTTTGTCTCAGTCTCAAGAATTATCACTAATGTTATGTGCTAACTTGTCAGAACCTTGAAAACAGTACACATTTACATTAATACTTAGAGATCACTTGTGTATCTTTTTATGGTGAAATACATTTCTATCTATAGCCTGTTGTTTCATTGTTCTTTAGAGACTGAAATGGAGTCTTTGTAAAAAAATAACTATTTGCTATTTGTAGCCTATAGAATATGTAGTTTCTTAGCTCTGTTGTTTTCCCTTTTATTTTAGTATTATTTTAAGTAATCAAGTTTCAAATTATATATATATGTGGTGTGTGTGTGGAGTGAGAGAGAGACAGAGAGAGAGAGACAGAGAGAGAGAGAGAGAGAGAGAGAGAGAGAGAGAGAGAGAGAGAGAGAGAGAGAGAGAACCTCTGTCATAAGAGCTGTAACACTGTCACTTGGGGAAGAGATCTGCTCTCCCAAAATTGCCACCAGAAGCTCCCCTGCACCCCTTACTGGCTCCAGCCTCCTTCTGGCTCAGTCCAGCTGACATCTTGAAGCAACTGAAGTGGCAGTGGTGGAGACAGAGGTGGACCAGCTGTATGTAGCAGCGGAGCCAGCAGAGGAGATTCCCCCTCCCTGCTCAAGTTTTCTCCCTTTCACCCAAACCCTTGCACCTGGCTGGGCCAGAGATCTCTGTGGAAGGTCTCCAGTCCAAAGGCCAACAAAGAGCAATTAGTTTCTATAAGAAATAAACAAGGAACACAATAATACAGAAGCAATATAATGGAAGGGTTCTTAGGAGTTTGCAGTTGGATGTGTCTGTCTGTTCGATCCTGCACAGTCATGGAGAAGTTTCTCATCTCCCCGAACTTCCTAATTCTTTGCTTGTAAATTGGGGACAGAAATAGTGTCTATTAATATCTTTGGGTTATTATGGCCAGGATATGTCTTTAAAGCACTAGGTTCAGATCCTAGCATATAGTGAACACTCAACAACTGCCTTCTATCTGCATTATTGCTGTTACTTCCACTGTTATTATCACTTCTGTCTATACTGTGTCTCCACATGCCTACTGCTGTCTAAGGGTGCTCTAGTCCTATAGACAAAAAGTAAACTCTATTAGGGAGATGATGGTGTGGGCACACTCTTGGGACAGAGTTAGAAAGTAATTCACATAGTATGGGCAATGTAAAAGATTGTAGTGCGACTGGGGGGAAAGAGCGGTTATGTCTTGTTAGTGAAGTGGACTTGCTTTGGAACATTTCAGTTGAGGGAATGGAAATAAGTGAATTCTAGACAGTTGCACAAACTGAAGCAAAAAATAGTGTGTGTAAGATTCAATTTGATTGGAATTTAGTGACAAGGAAGGAGGATTTGGGAAAATAGGTTTGAGAGTTAAGGTTATGATCAGATTGGTGAATACTTGGAATCAGTTCACAGTGTTGGGGCCAGGGAGAGAGGACAGCAATACACTGACACTTGAGTAGGAGAATTCTGGGCCAGGTGGGTATAGTCTGGAAATCTATAAGCCCCTTTGGGAAGAGGCTCTATTTAGTTCTGATTTTGCTCTCTGATTTATTTTGTTTTTAAAAAATAGTTTCAGACTTATTAAAAATTAACAAAAATACCCCTACATGAACTTATTCCTTTTTATTATTATCCTTCAGATCTTTACATTTTAAATCCTCTCCCCTCCATTCACACTCTTCTGAACTGTTTGATTATACTTACAGACATATTGCTTTTTTAATTCCTGAACATTTTCAGTGTGTTTTTCTTAAAAAAAAAAATAGAAGGTCCGTCTTACCTATCCACACTATAGGTGTTACAATTACAAAGTAAGAATCACTTTTCTAGTTAACAGACCTTATTGAAATGTGACGATAGTTCTATTAATGTTTTTTATAGCTAATGAGGAAAGTATACATATAGGATATAACTAGAAATATCCTACCCCACTCCGCTATCCTTACTGTGCTCCTTTAATTTAGAGTAAAAGTGCTTTGTTTTTCATGAAATTTACTTTCTCTTTGAAGACTATGGTCCACTTACCATACTTTTGAAAGAATCTGATGCTCTTCATGGTTAGTTTAGACTATTCATTTTTGCCAGGAATAAAAACAAAGGAAGAAAAAGAAAAAAGGAAAAAGAAAAACAAAGTATCCTGAATGCATTAGATTTGGAGGTGCCTCAGACATCATGACCAATGCAAGTCTTATAAAAGAGAACATTTACTTTGGGGCTTGTTTATACTTTCAGAGGTTTATTTCACTATCATCGTGTTGGAAAACATGGTAGCAGGCAGGTAAACACACAGCATGAGAGAAGTAATTGAGAACTACACCTTCATCCACAGGCAACAGTAGAATAAGAAAGAGAGCTACTAGTTGTGGCATAGGATTTTGAAACCTCAAACCCACCCCCAATGACACACTTCTTCCAACATGGCCACACCTACTCCAACAAAGGTATACCTCTTTTCATACTTATAATCTTTTCAAATGCTTCTAGTTCCCAGTGACTAACCATTCAAATATATGAGTCTATGAGGGGCATTCTTATTTAAACTACCACATCCCACTTCCTGGCTTCCATAGACTGTTTAAAAGCGTAAAGTTCAAAGTCTTTCCTGACACTCAAGGCAGTCTCTTAACTACAACTTCCTATAAAACCAAAAGCAAAAAAGCAAATCACATATTTCCAATGTATAATGGCACAGAATATACATTACAAATCCAAAAGGGAGGAAAGGGGGCATAATGAAGAAATACTAGACAAAAGCAAGACTGGAAACTGGCAGGACAAACCCTAAATTCTGTATATTTATGTCTGATGTAAAAGCCATCTTCAGAACTCAATTCCTTCCTGGTTTGTTGACTATACATTCTTCTCTCTCCTAGGTTGGTACTACATTCTACTAGTGGCTCTCTTTGGTTGGTATCCCATGACTCTGACATCTCCAACATCATCAGTTTCCAACACAAGCCAGGCTTTACCCTTATAGCTTTACCCAATGGCCTCCCTTAATCTCTATGCAGGACACATGTCCTCTACTCCTGACACATGTGACTTTCTTTAGCCAAGGAATTAGAATCCATAATTCCTTTCTTGTATTCTTGAGCATGTGGCTGAAGTTGCTAAGTTCTGCTGCTTGTTGGGGGTAGAACATTGCCTTCTTTCAATTATGTTTGCATGAGGTTTCTATTGTTGATGGTTTCTGTCACTGATTAAACTTTTCTTTAAATCCTTTATACAAGTTATAAGCTTGTTTGGTTGGGGTCTTGCCCTGAGATCACTACTCCCTTTATGGCATTTAGCATTGGGCTTTTCTTTTAATATTTTTTATTTCTGTGAGCACAAGACTTGGCTCAACATCACCTTTACTGGTGCTCATTTTTTCCTAATAGTGTATATTTTGTATTTGGCCAGTTCTCTTTTTCATTATAGATCTGCATAAGAGTGACCACTAATAATCACATGACAGAGTCAATAGTAGGTTGTCTTGAAATCTCCTTTGCAAATATCATTAATCCCAAACTCTTCAATTTATCCTGAGGCAGGTTTTTGGGACAATGGCAAAAAGCAGTGATATTCTGCCAAAATATCATAAGAATGTTCTCTATGCCATTTACTAATAGTCTTCCCTTCTGAAATGTCTTGAGCTAAGCCCCACAGTTTAAATTGCCCTTATGGTCTTTCATGCTCATTAAGCTCCTGTTTAAATTGCCCAACCATTTTTTTTAGTTCAAGGTCCCAAAGTGTTCCACATTCCTCCTAGAAATGGCATTGTAAGACCTGTCACAGCAATACCCAGTCCCTGGTACCAACTTTGGTCTTATTCACTGCTCTCTATATGACTGTGAAGAGACACCATGACCAAGGCAACTCTTACAAAAGAGAACATTTATTTGGGGCTAGCTTACAGTTTCAGAGTCCATTATCAATATGATATAAAGCATGGCAAGCTATTGGGGTGGGGCCTGGCATAGGCTTTTGAAACCTCAAAGTCCACCCCTAGTGAACATATTTCCTCCAACATGGTCACATACACTCCAGGAAAGCCACACCTCACAATCCTTATACTCTTTACTTTTGTTTTTCTTATTATTTTATGTACAATCCAGTCATTGGCTACCCTCTGGCCTCCCCTCCCACAGTCCCTCCCATTCCTCTTCCCCCCCTGTCTCCCCACTAAGTCTCCCTCCTTCTTGGGGCCTCAAGTCGCTCAAGAGTTAGGTATGTGTCTTCTCTTACTGAGACCTCACCAGGCAGTTCTCTGCTGTATATGTATGTTGCCCGATTGGTGGCTCAGTTTCTGGGAACTCCTAAGGAGTCTGGGTTAGTTTTGACTGCTGGTCTTCCTACAGCGTTGCGTTCCTCTTCAGCTTCTTCCAGACTTTCTCTAATTCAACCATAGAGGTCCCCAAATTCAGTCAAATGGTTGGGTGCAAGTATCTGCATCTGTTTCAGTCAACTGCTGATTGGGGCCTCTCGGGACAGCCATGCTAGGCCCCTGTCTATAAGCACATCATAGCATCAGTAATAATGTCAGGCTTTGGTGCCTCCCCATGAAATGAATCCCAAATTGGACTTGCCACTGGACTACCTTTTCTTCAGACTCTTCTCCATTTTTGTCCCTGAAGTTCTTTTAGACATCAAGAAATCTGAGTTAGAAATTTTGACTGTGGGTTGGCAACCCCATCCCACCACTTGAGGCCCCATCTATTAACATTATCATCAATAAAGGTAGAAAGAGATGCTATATAACTCCCATAGTGGTTTGAATAAGAATGACCCCCATAGCCTCACATGCTTTTTAATATTTAGTCACCAGGGAGTAGTATAAAGTATTTCAGCAGAATGAATGGAACTAAACATGAAAGAACTTATGACACTATGGAAGCCATTTTTTATTCGAAACACCATGGGAGCCATACAGCATTTCTGTGTACCTTTATTTGTGATATTGTTAATTGACACTGATTAAAATTAGTTGGTTAAAATTATGTCATTTCCCCCCAAAAGTTAATATATTCCCTTTTGTGATTGATAATATTTTGTGGAGTTACTTTGAGTGTATTGGATGATGCCATTGTCCTTAACTAGTATGTTACCATCTATCCTTGGAATCTACTGGTAGTTTAGGCCTCAAACATTCATTAATACAGTAGTTAGAAACAGCTTTTTCAATCCTATCATCTCCTTTAGATTAACTGGTGTTGTCATGTATAAGAACCTTGGCTCTTGAGAGTTACTTATATATTTATTTCTTGGCTATTATTTTAATCTGTGGTTTATAATACTTTACTGATGTCTTTTAATTTTTATGCTTTATTTGTTCCAGCTTTGGCTGTTGAATGTTCTTCTCTGTGATCAAAGATGCCCTCTTTGGCACATCCTCATCTTTATTTGGACACATGCTTTATTTCACAGCAGCATGCTCAAAGGAGGATAGCTAGGACAAGAGAGAAATATCTCTATTCTTTAAAGTTACATACTAACTGAATACTGAACACATGATCTACATATTCGGTAGATTAACAAGAGACACATGATTTACTTTTCTTTGTGTTCTTGTATATGAATCTACTCATTCTTTCCAGAAAGACTAGCCAAGAAACAACCCCTGTGAACTTTTTCAGGAGGAGAAAAATCATTTTTATAAAGAAATATGGAATAAGAAACTAAGTTGTTTACTGGCACCTAGTATATCTCAAATATTTTTGTTCAGCACTGAGGATAAAGCATCGGACACAGCAGACAGAACTGCTGGTCTTTTGGAGCCTATAGCATAATTAATAAGTGTGTTCTTGCTCAGATATTTGTAATGTCCAGTTTTAGTCTTTAGTTCATCAAATTTTCCTTTGATGGCATTCTACCAAAGAAGGCATGGGAAGTCAAGAAAAGAAATTAAAAACTTATACTTTGTAAAGCATCAAGATAGGGGCTGGTCTTTGATTGGAATTTTAAAAATGTACCAAAATTCTGCTCATCATAGGATTACTAGCTTGTCAGGGCAAATAATGTGGTGTAACACTGTAGAAATGATATCTTCCTTTGATATATTTAAATTTTAAAATATTTCCCCTCCTTAGTCAGGCCTTTAGTCCCAGAACATGGCAGGCAGAGGTTGCTGGATCTGAGTTCAAGGTCAGTCTTGTCTATGATGTGAGTTCCAAGACAGCCGAGGCTACACAGGGAAAGTGTCTCAAAACACAAATAGAGAACCAAACAAAAATTGCTCTGACTCAGAGCGGTCGCTCTGTCTTTGTTGTTTCCCTCTGTCTCTATTTATGTCTCTTTTCTCTTTATCTCTCCCTTTCTCCTCTCTCTCTCTCTCTTTCTCTCTCTCTCTCTCTTCCTTCCCTCCTACCCTCTTCCCTTTTTGTTTACCAAGATCACTGGGGTTTCCTGGCTTCTACCTTGCAGCTCCTTGAGACTGAACTTAGATTGGTTGATCTTGGCTTGAAGCACCTCTACCCTCTGAAACCATGTCACTGGCCTGGCTCAGAGATGTTTTTAAAAGTCTAAACTTGAGAGGCTAGAGAGATGGCTCAGTGATTAAAGCACTTCTTCTTACAAAGGACTTGGGTTTACTTCCCAGCACCCACACAGTGGCTCACAACCATTATAACTTTCCAATTCTAGTGGATTTAATGTCATCTTCTGAACTCTGCAAGTACCAGGCAACTTTGAAAAATAAGCAAGTACACCCTAGACAGAGGTGTGGAAGGGATGGCCTTTTCTGTCATCACAGCATGAAGAAGAAACTGATGTCTGTTTCTTGTTTATTCTTTTTTGGTGGGGGGATGGTGGTAGCTAGAGTTTGAGCTTTCTTTTGTTCTAGAATTCTCATGTTCATATTTAGATATTTCTTTCATGAAGCTGAAACCACTATTTCCCTCAATGTTACCCCTTAATCTTGCTAACTGCAACCAAATTTATTATATATGTTTTTACCAGTCTATCCCAAGAAAGAATTGCCAATTTTCTTGCTTAGACTGGGAAATATATTGACCATTACAATTAGGGACAATTTGTTTCAAATGTTAAAGACTGTGAAATTGTGAAATTACGGGGACTAGTGACTTTTTCTTATTTAAAAAGCTAAAAAGCTCTTATTTTTAACAAATATAGCACTTGAATTTTAACATTTAAGTGCACCATTAAATTTCTTTAAAGAATTCAGTGTTCGACTGGTGTAGCTCTTGGGCGGCCAAGGCAAGCTGATCTCCATGAATTTGAGGTCAGGTTGTTCTACCTAAGAAGCCATCCATGGCTACAAAATGATGTCCTGTTCTTTAAAAAAGTCAGTTTGCATTCTGTATTGCAAGAACTTCATAGGTTAGTCTATATTCTTGTTGTCCAGATAAATACTATTTTCTCTCTTCATTTCCAAGTATGCTTTTCTTTTTCCTGTTGTTTCTTCCTTCTCTCTCTCTCTCTCTCTCTCTCTCTCTCTGTGTGTGTGTATGTGTGTGTGGTATGTGGTATGTGGTATGTGGTATGATGGTGGTTATAGGTTACTGTAGTTCCCTCCAGATACTGGGGATACTCACTGCTATGCATGCTACTCTAAAGACCGTGCTTCTCTTTTGGTGAACAGTTCATTCCGTGCTTGTACTTACCTTAGTTCCCCCCAACCCCTGCATCTTCTATGAAGCATCTCCCACTCTCTCCCAGCTACCTCCCTTTCACTCTCCTCTGCTTCCATTTTCTTGTCTCTTCCCAGGTATAAATCACCACGCCTTCCTAGTGGGGCCTCTCATTACAAAGGACAGTTTGGCTCTGGAAGCAAACCTGCTGTGGCTTCATTTTGTTCAGATTAAAGCTTCTCTCAGTTGAAGGAAAGAGTGGCAATAATGAGCATCTACCTTCTCCAAATGGTTATGACTTGCTGTTTTATTCTGTACAACTGCAGCCATTTAAGCATGGGCAAATCTGTTAACACATACTCCCTACTAGTCAGGTTCAGGATTGCTCCCCGTCAGCACAACACTTGCTAAACCATAATATTACTTTGAGTTTTTTTGGCTGTGAGCTTCTGTAGGGTAGGGGGGCTAGAACCATACTTTCTTAATCTACATTTTCAGCATTTATCACAGTTTTATTACAGCCCACTTTTATGACAAACACTTTATTTATTAAACAGATCTGCTGGTATAGATTTGTAGATGTTCACCCTGGGGGACAGCATTAGTATCACATAAAGTTTAAATTTGTATGTTCATTACAGCATTTTGGCAGACAGTAGTAAAGTCTCCAGCTTTGTGAAACTCTCCAGGAGATGAAGGTAAATTCTTTTGGTGCTAAGACCACACGTTTTTTAAAGCACCCTTCCATCCTAATTTATATTTAATTCATATTTGTTAATGTCATATTTCATGAGAACTACACTTGGTCTATCTTGTTCACTTTATGAAAGGTGAAGTGCAAAGTATCTTTAATATTAACAGAAGTTTTTATGCACATATTGGAAGGAAAAACGCCCTTTTTTGTGTTGCTCCTTTTTGTAAGCACTTCCTCCTGTTTTCATTAAGTTTCTGATTACTTATTCCTGTGTCACATGTCGCATGTCACATGTCACATGTCATTCGATTTTGCAGCAGTTGTTTATTTGAGCACATCTGCATTCCTGCTGCTGGGAATGGAGGTCCTGAGAAGTCTATTTCACCTTTCATTTTCCCCAATAAACATGTGTACCGAGGACCAAAGTGAACCTTTTGACTCCAAGATGGAATTCTATTCCAGTCAATCAAAAAAAAATGTCTTCCAATTTAGTATACTTAATCAATAGTTCCATGATGGGGGAATAACAACGAATGACATTTGTTGATTACCTCCTATGTCATCAGCGCTGTCCACAGACATTTTAGGTGCCTTTGTTGCTTTGATTTTGAAGATAAGGAAAGTTTAGAGTTTAAATAACTCACAGGCAGCAAGATAGGTATGATGGGACCAGAGCTCAAACACAATACTTAGTAGGGCTTTTTAAATTACATTCCTTCTCTCATTCTTACTGACTACCTCAGTGAGAGTCATGGAAAGAATCTTTAGCCTATAAAAAGGAAGAGTCTGTAAATGCTAAAATCATATAATGCAATATTGTAACTATTCGTACCTAAGAAGTTTCTTAGCAGTATCCATTTTTCTTCCTTTAGGGCAACACATGTACTCTCAAGTATTATTACTCATGTAATAATACTTATAAGATACTGAAGAGCCTGGTTTCATGGATACTTAATTAACCCTTACTATTGCTCTGATACAGATGTTTCCATGTTTCCCACTCTGAAGAGGAGAAATAGCCCAACATAGCATTGCCTAGGTAGATCTAGAAGCCTTTCAGCCCAGTTAATTCCAGTACAGTTAAGATTAAGTTAATGGTAATGCTCCGTGAGACACAGGACTCAGGAGGCCTTGAGTCCCTGTACTCTCTATCTATGGGATCTAGGGCTAGTTCTCTATTCTGGTTTCTTCTTCTAAGGTAAAGAATTTGGCTTCGATATCCAGCAGACATTACTTGCTTTCTAAAGGTCCTGTCCAGGTTTTCCATTTTATATGGAGTAAGGGCAGAGTTCTGATGGTAATGGCTGCACGCATACATCGTTTCCTCTCTACCTTTGCTGCCATTTTTAAGTCGTATTTTCTGTGGTTGTTCCCTCTTATTTTGTTCTGTTTGTGCCTCTCAAGTTTTCCTAAGAGCTGCTAAGAGTAGTACACTTGGTTTGGGGCCTTTGTGTGGCTTTTCTATATTCTTCACTGTATCTATGTAACCCACTTCCTGATGTCCTTCACACTTCTCCTTAAATGTTAAGTGTTCATGGGAGCCTCTCCTCCACCTGTCTCCCACTCTCCTCATTTTTACTTTTTACTTTATCTTCACAGCACTGAGCTCTTTTTAAATAGTTTATTAGAGAGATATTATACTCAGTAAAAGCAGAAAAATTTCCCTTAATCCCTTGATTATGTTTCTAGTACCCAAAAGAATGGCCTCGGTAAATATTTATTGAAAAGTGAATGAAACAGTTTATGCTGCTTGATGCTGTTATACTTCCTATAAAATAGGTTCCCTGATTCTCAGCATTTTTTTCTGGTCCTCACCAGTCACCAGACATTTACCGTTGTCACTGAAATTGTGATTGTGTCTTCTGTCTCCGCAGCATGATGACACATCCCAGCAGCTGTTTGGACTTGAGAGGATCTGCTTTTGATAGGTTGTCCGGTGCTGTTGAGCGTGCTTTCAGTGTTCTAATTGGTTTTGGGATTCAATAAATCCTCTGAGAGTTTCTTCCACTTCCCTAGAACGCTGACGCACACATTCTCCTATGCAGCTTGACTCAGTGATGTCATCTTAACTTACTCAATTGGCTTTTTCCTTCTCGTTTCTCTCACTGTTTCTGTCAGAAAGGAGTCATTCTGTTTCGATCTGCATTCTAATTAGATCACAGCTCCTGCATCAGCTACTGGGATGTAGGTTTCTAATATTATTAGGAATATATACTCCATTAAGGCTGTAACATTAATACTTTGTTTAGGACTTGTGTACAAACTCAGTGTGGCCTATGACCTAAACAGTACAATTAACAGGAGTGACTAGCCAATAATTGTCAACTTAAATATATTTAGTTTTCATTTTTCTTCTCACAGTGAAATCCATTTTGTCATTTAAATACCATGATAATACCTCTTATAAATCATGCTGTCTCCTTTATCATCTTTTCTGACTCACTTCATGTAATTTTGAATGTCTTAGCACAAGTTCAGACTGAATCTTCATTTCTCTCTGCAGTTAGCATCGTGGAATGCTATGGATTCAGATAAATTGTATTTGGACCTGTTAATGCCAGTGACCGGCTTTGTAATCTGAAATGGAATATTTTAATTCTCTAAGCCTTAGTTTCTTTACCTCTAAAATGGGAATAGTAAATCCTACCTTATGTTATAGAGATTAGCAAGAGAGTGAAGTACAGAGCAGAGTGTGTCCTATACAATAAATATCTGGTACATTTGATAGTTGAACAATGATAAAATTGATCTGTACACATTTTTACATTCTCCACAGTATCTTTAGTTTTTTTTATTATATTAAATTTTTTTTTAGGTCTGTAATGATGGAATCACTGATAATTCACATGTTACAAAATAAAAATGGGCTTCCTGGCCATGACATAATCCTTAGATAGTCTTTCTTTTTTATAATTTACTTTTTTAAACTTAATGTCATTTCATATGATTTATTCTGATTTACTCTCCTCTCTCATTTCTCCCTAGATGCTCCCTACCTCTCCACATTTTTGTCTCTCTTAAGATAGATGAACAAGGATAAAATGAAATGAACAAGTAACGGACTAGCAAACAAAATAAACAAATACAAACAAAGAAACAAACCAAAAAGCAATAGATAAACAAAGAAAGCTTGAGAAAAGGCATACATATGCACACAAGGCACACACAGAGACACACACATAGGCACACACAGAGACACTCACAGGCATACATTAACACACAGGCACACAGAGAGACACACACAGTCACACACAGAGATACACACAGGCATACATTAACACACAGGCACACAGAGAAACACACACAGGCACACACGGAGACAAATACACAGGCATGCATATATACACACAGTCACACACAGAGATACACATAAGCATACATATACACACAAAGCCATACACACAAACACACAGGGATACATATACACACACAAGCACACGTACACACACAGGCATACATATACACACACAAGCAGACACATACACACACAGGCATACATATACACACAGGCCTATACAGAGACACACAAAACCAACAAAAACACAAAACTGGAAAACATGACATACAGACAAAAGACAAATAAAATAAAAACAAAACAAAACAGAAACCCAAACAAAGCAATAGAAAAATCTCCTAAAACATCATTGCATGAAGATCATTTGCATACAGATCATTTCTTTATATGTTAAGCTCCCTGAAAATATTAGAGAATTTCACTAAATGCATCATTTTACCAAGCAAAGCACCAAAATCCAGCATGCAGGGGGAGAGCTGAGACAGAGCATACACCAACCTTACTTTAGCAGTGCCAGAGGGTCCTTCTGGGCTAGGTGGGAACTCAGAGAAAGCTTGGGGCCTGAGCAATTAGAAAACCATCCAAGTTTTAGACTCCTACATTTTATAACGGTGCTGTTCTACTTCTTTTACTTTTTCCTAGCTGGAGAAAAAGTACAATTTCTATGATTTTTTTTTCTCACAGGAATCTCCAGAATCTTTGACTATTACAGAATCTCTATGGTTGGAATACAGTTAAGTGGAGTATAGTAATTATATCATGATAAGAGTGTTTGGTTATTTGGTTTCAGTTTGACATTTTGTTTTTTTTTCTTCTAAGTGTTTTCTTTTCTCTTTTTTCTTTTGGCTTTGTTGTTTTTGGTTGAGAAAGAACTCAATGTTGGGTAAGGAGGGGGATGGGAAGAGGTTCTGAAAGGACTTGGGGGAGGAGGAAGGATATGATTAAACTATATTTAAATGTAAATATTGTTTTAAATGATAAAAATTATAAATACAGTGTTTCTTTTCTCCGGTCTCTAATTGTTGTGTTCTTAGCACGTGTAAAATGTTCACAGAAAATACTTTGAAGGTTAAGAGTCAGCATCTTGCACTGGAAAGAGAACCAGAGCAGACCATGAATATTGATATTTGAATTTTAGTTACATCTTGTGTGTGATAACAGCATATGTCAGTTCTCTTGCCTTTTCTCTAGGTAGGCACCAGTCTGTTTCTTCTCACTCTACATATAGACTAACGTCTCTCATGTGTTTCTGTTTGTCCATGACATCATCAGGTTGCACTCCTGTTGCAGAAGTTCTATCATGTTAATCGTTATATCCCCACTTCCTGTCACTGACAATATTGACCTATAGTAGGCAATCAATAATAGTAGAATAATCATAATAGTCAGACAATAAGTGAGTCTTTATTTATTTATTTTTTCTTTTGTTTGATGTCTTCTCTCCTTTTAAAAATCTATTCAATGTTGGTCTTTCCCACAGCTGTGGTTTTGCTCATCTCTGTGCATTCTACTTGAGCCTTCTTATTTATTCTTATTTTATAAGCACATATGCCAGTGGTTAGAAATAGCTATATCAAGCACTAATTTCTCTCATCAATTTGAACTTTTGTTTCTAATTATATTACAGGGAACATTGTGTGACCCGGCCTTATCTCAGAATCCGGTCTAGGTCAGGGTCTCTGGTGCTTCCCTTTTCATGAGGCAAAGCAGGTCTTTAGGCACCAATCTGTTTCTTCTCACTCTACGTACAGGCTGCTGTTAGGCAAATGTCCCTCATGCGTTTCTCTGCTTGTCCATGACATCATCAGGTTGCACTCCTGTTGCTAACAACTTGGCACCTGGAGCTGACTGTATAGTATGTAAGACAGAAGGGTTGGTTATCTGGTTCTTCCTCCAGGAGTTGGTTCCATCAGGTCCCATGGTTTTCCAGATCATATTGCTTCTCCCATACAAGCTACTTTTGAGCTTACTAAGGGCCCTCAGTCTTGCCTTCTGAACTCCTGTTCTAGCATTATGCTGCCACTTTTCTGGCCTATCACAACTGCTTGCTGCATTTCATCTTTCTGCTTTTTCCCACGCAGTCTTTCTGTTTTTTGTTAATTAATTAATTAATTAATATCCCAATGCTACCCCCTCCCAGTCCCACCTTACTGAGATCTGCCCTCTATCTCCACCTCTCTTTCTCTAAGAGAATGGAGGCTCCCCTCGTATCCCCCATCAGCCCCCCCTATAAATCTTTGCCAGAGTAGGCGCATCCTCTCCCACTAAGGCCACACAAGGCTGCCCGGTTGAGGAGAATGATACCACTGTCGGGCTACAGCTTTAGGGCCAGCCTCCGCTACAGATGTTGGGAGGCCCACATGGAGACCGAGCTGCACATATGTTGCATATATGCCAGGGGCCTCGTACTAGCCTGTGTGTGTTCTTTGGTTGGTGGCTTAGTTTCTGAGAACTCCCAGAGATCCAGGTTAGTTGACTCGGTTGGTCCTCCTTTGTGTTTCCTGTACCTTTCAGGGCCTCCAATCCTTCTTTCAACGCTTTCATAAGAGTCCTGGACCTTCGTCCAATGTTTGCCTGTGGGTATCTGCATCTGTTTCAGTCAGCTGCTGGGTAGAACCTCTCAGAGTTCCTGTGTGTGAGCATACCAGAGTATCATTAATGATGTCGGGGATTGGTGCTTGCCCATGGGACGGGTTTCAAGTCGGGCCACTTATTAGTTGGCCATTCCTTCAGTGTCTGCTCCATCCCTGTCCCTGAAGGGTAAATTTTGGGTCAACGTCCTTATCCCTCCACTGGGGATCCTGCCTAGCTTCAGGAAGTGGCCTCTTCAAGTTCCGTGTCCCCACTGTTAGGCTGATAGACTAAGGTCCTTAGAATTGGCCACAGTTTAGTTCCCCCTGAGAACAGAGACGCATGCCATCATCCTGCTTAAAGACTCTTTAGTCTCACTACCCTCTCCTCCGGTTTTCTTACTACGTCCCTCTTAGCATCTCTACTCAGTTTAAATGTTATACTTCTGTGACTCTCTTCTAGTACCGGGCTCTTAGCATTTTAAAAACGTATGTGTCTCTTCCACAGTAAACAGTGAAAGTGTGGGAATTGGTTTCTTGTAATCCTGAATAGCTGGACTTTATTCCATGTTTCATTGGTTAATAGATGTCTAGAATTAATAACGAATCAGTAATGCCTGAATTTTATTACATGTTCAAAATGTTTTGAAGCCTAGGAATTATTTTGACCGTCTACAGGGATAATCCACAGAAGTTCACATACTCTAGACATCCTGGCAGGGTGAGGACCTGGCATGTGCTGTAGGTGGCAGAGACGCCAGGGCCCTCTTTGCTGGCACTTGTTGCCGTGTGTTGCTTTAGCTCCCCAAACTTCATTCCTTTCATCCAAAGCTGCCTATGGCGGACTGCGCACTGGTTTGTAAAGGCGTCCAGATATACTGGGGTTTTACCTCATGTTGCTGGCTTTCTCTTTTTAGCTGACAAATAAAAAATGGGTATATTTATGGTGTACAACCTAACGTTTACATATACAAACCCAGTGGAATTGCTGAATTAATGTACTTTCTTATTATTTCAGTAATATTCAACTATACAAACGTATATTTCTAACCTTTTAAAAATATAAAAATGTAAAGGGCATTCTAAATAGCATGTCTTGTGTTAATATATAGAATTTTTTCACCCCTAGAATCCCCCCTTTTTTTTGTAAAAGATAACTATATTTTGTCCTTATTCTGCATTTATTGAACTTGGAGTAATTTGTCCATTTTCGAACATTATTGACTTAACTTCTCTTTTGCACACGGCGGTCAGAAATTAGTTAGTATTCATCGATCCCTATGGAAATAATAAATAAAATATTTGGCTTTTTGACAGCTACATTAGCTGCATTGTTCAACACGCACAGCTGTCAGGCATAGAATGGCCGTTTGGCAGCTGACAAAGCTTATTTCACCCAGTGGCCTCGCTTTCAAAGGGTTTGCAAATGCTACACATTGAGTACAGTTAAATCGGGAGCTCACTAGTAGGGCTTGTATTTAAATGGAAAAGAAAACACTATTCAGAAAATTTGAGACTGTCTCATAGTGTAAAAGTATTGCCTGCCTTATGAGTCTAAACTAAAATGGCCAAAATTCTGTCTTGTACGTCACTCCAACTTTCAAAAATGAAGACAACAAAATGTCACTAAACTTCGAGTATAGTTTGCAATAGTTTATATGCACAGGAATGTTCTGTGTCAGAAGATGATTTCATTGACACAGAATACTCTATCTTACTTTTTGTGTTTGAGGTTGGTTCTGGGCAAATTTGGTCTATCCTCTTGGCTTCTCTAGTTTGGCCTTCTTGTTTTCTACCTTAGTTCCTCCTCCCTCCCATTTTCTTCCATAAACATTGATTAAGCACCTTTAATTTTTTTTTTGTGTGCCAGGCACTGTGCTGGAGAATGGAATAGATATAAACATAAATATAAAACTAACCTTCCTCTCTCCTCAAGAGACTTCACTTGTCTAAGTAGAAAAAACACATTTAAACCATGCAGAAGGTTAGGGAAGACAGAGATCCAGGAGGCAGGGAGCACTGTAAGCATGAGCTACAATATATTCTACATTTGTATTTAATACTGCAACAATAGCCTATGTGGATTTTTCTATTCATGGCCATTCAGCTTTGTCTGTGTTAATAGAAATAACAAAAGGACATATTATTATGCATCTACTCTGTGCACAGCCTTTATTGTTTACCCTTTAAGACACACCTATGCATTCAGGTTGTTTTACAGTTGAAGAATGAACAATAATGAGATAGAAGAGTTCTTTCTGGGGCTAAGTGTCTGCACTCAATCTGTCACTGACTATGAAGTTTTGACGAGGTACTTTATCATAATTTATATTAGTTTTCTCATCTTTGAAGTTGATTGACAGGGCCTTTCATGGTGGTTCACGCCCGTGATCTCAGCATATAGGAGGCTGAGGTAGGAGGAGTCAAGCTTGAGATTAGCTTGGGTTCCATAGCAAAGATCTCTCTCCCTCTCCTCTTCCTCTCCCTCTCCCTCCCTCTCCCTCTCCCTCTCCCCCTCTCCCTCTCCCTCTCAACACACTCACACACACACTCCACACACACACACACACTCACACACACACACACACACACTCACACACACACACACACACACACACACACACACACACACACACACACACTCAGACACACACACACACACACACACACACACACACACAGCTATAGATTGCATAGAGTTTGAATGTGTTGCCCCACACTTCACGTATTAGATGTTTGGTTCTCATATGACTAGACCTTAAGGAGATGGGAGTCCTATGTCACAAGACTCTCCTTCCCTTCCTTTCTGTTGGTGATGTGGTCTCTTCTCACATGATCTGGTCATTGTGCTGCCATCTTCTATCAGAGTTGGGCTGATGTCTGTTCCATGCTCCTAAACTTCTAGAATAGAAAAGCCAATAACTTGATTGTCTTTGTAAAATTAAAAAGATAGATTTGACAACAGTATCTATACATAGGGCTTTTATAATGGATATAATTAAGGTATTATAATTCTAACCAATAGAAGTAGAAAGTTAGAATTTCTATGTATGTTTGTTTGCCACAGGCATGCTGTATGCATGGAAACCAGCAAGCAGCAGAAGGTGACAGAATCCCTGGAAGTGGAGTTACAGATACTTAGTCACCGTAAGGGTCCTGAGAATCATATGGTGCTTCTCTGGAAGACCAGCCTGTGCTGTTAACCACCGCGCAACAACTCTTTCTCTGATAATTGCATTTTTCACATTCTTGAATCTGATTCATAATTTCAAATGTCTCTAAGACATATCCATGTCTATGAGTCATAAAATTTTGAGAGAGAACTTGCAATAATCAATTAAATTTGTGTTTCTAAGAGAAATATATACAAGAGACTTTCAGCTAACAGGTAAAGGGTGAACTCTGGTGGCCCAGAGTCTGGTTAGCAGTAAAGGATTGCCACACAACAGTTTTGTAGGGAACAAATGATGCAATAAAGACAGACTGTGATCTCTAAGGTGAATTCTTGCTGTGCCTTTGTTATCAGAGATTAAAATTTCTCTGGTTCTTAGGATGTGGGAGAGGAACCCAGCTCTCTGCAGCTGCTCAGCACCTGTTGCTTGTATGACTCCCTCTCCACGTCTTTGAATTACTCACTCCCACAGCCTTAGCGTGGCTCGCCTATGTGGCATGTTAGAAATGAAGGCAGGAAGGCTCTCTGAGGTTTGCAACTCACAATGCAGGGTAGGCTATTCTTGGACTTGTTGTGGTTCTTTTATTTCAGCCTGAAAAGATCTGTACCACAATTCCTGATTTTCTTGGTTAGTTTTCAATGAAAGATCCAACTCAGTCTAATGACCTCATTCTCAGCACCGGGGAGACAGACAGGAGGATCCCCATAGTGAGCTCACCAGCTGGTCTGGAAAAATTGGTAAACTCCAGGTTCAATGAGAGAACCAATGTCAAAAGTAATGTGGACAGAGACTGAGAAAGACACCCAGTGTTGGCTCCTTTTAACTATTAAAATTAAATTATAAATAGGTTTCATTATGAATTATATGCATGCATATAATCTTTAGAGCATATTCAAGCCTCTGTTTCTTGTTTTATTTCCTCTCCTTCCTGCATTTCCCATTATACTGGTTTTCTTTCTTTTCAAAACATTCTCATTTCTACTTTTTGCACTTTCAAAACAATCTAGAGTCTACATAATAAAAATGTGCTTGCTTATTTTCAATTTGTCTTATTATTTTTCTAATAGCAAAAGAAAGCATACAGAGAAAATGTATTCAATATGTTCACACTTGGAGCAGGAGTACATTAAAGGGTGCACTGACTCCACCAAGACTATCTTTAGGGTACTGACACGAGCTATAGGATTGAACAGAGGAGCCAGAGAGATACATAATGAAGTAGTCCTGGTGGGGCCAGATGGATCTCAGTCTCTGTTCTGACTCTGCAGGACAGTTCAAAGAGCCCTTACTGCCTGAAGTGTGTAGGGTGTTTCTCAGAGCGTGATTTCATGCTCCAGGGTGACTCCTTCTCATTGTAACAATGGTTCCCATCTGAGAGTGTGGTCTGTCTTTTGAGGATCTGTTGTTTCTGAAATCCAGATGGGTTATAGCTAAATGACATAGATGACATAATCTCTGTGTATTCAGTAGTGAAAGGGGATAGGCCAGAGCAGTCAGACAAGTACTCCTGGAGTGGTTATCAAGATTACGCAGTATCAAGAGCCTACTGGAGCTAATGTAAAGGAAACTGACACAAAGTGAAAGCAGAGACATAGGCTTCTATTCTGTTCTTGTTGCCGAGTGAGTCTGGTTTGTTTTGCTTAACTGGATGATCTCCAGTTGCACTATTTGTTCTGAAAATGAATTAATTTGTTCTTTTTTGAAAATGGCTGAATAGAATTCCACTGTATCATGTATATATTAGTACCTACTTCGATTGGATCCATAATTTGCCTATTGTTAATAGTGACACACTAAACATGAGTATCTCTTTGGGTATGCTGACTTACATTCTTTATATACCTATGAGTGGCATAGTAAGCTTATATTGCCTTTCTACTTTTAGTTCTTTTAGGAGTCTCTATAATATTTTTCAACATGGCTTGATATATTTACACATAGTTTATAAAAGCATCCCTAATCATATTGTTGTCAGTATGTCTTAGTGAAAACTATTCTGACTGGCATAAGATTTCCATTTTCTTTTTTGTAATTTTGTCTTGGGTTTCCCAAAAGGCTAAGCTTGTTGAATTTTTCCTGTATTTATTGATCACTTATACATTTTGAGAACTGTCTATTTAATTCATTTGTCCATTTTTGGATTGGATTATTTATTCTTTTGCTATTGAATATATTCTTTATATATTTTGGTTATTAATCCTTTTTGAGATGAATAGCTTCCAAATATCTTTCCCATTCTGTAGGGTATCTTTTCGTTTTGTTATTTCTTTAGTTTTTAATTTTATGCAATTCCATTTGTCAGTTCTACTATTTTCAGAGTCCCTTTCTGAAGGTCCTTATCTATGTCTATACATTGAATTATTTTTCCTGTGTTTTCTTCTTGTAGATCTTAGATTAAGGTATTTGATCCATCTTTCATCAATTTTTATATAGAATGAGATGGGGGTCTACATTCAGTTGTCCTCATGTGAAAATGCTTTCTCCTGTAGCATTTGTGGAAGACAATGTCTTTTATTCCATGCTGGTTTGGGCATCTATTGAGAATCATATTTCTCTATCAGACTCCATTGATCTATGCTTATTTTATGTTAATATCAGGATTTTTAAATCCCTATAGGATCTGTAGTATAATTTGTAGCAAATGTTCTGATATTACCAGCATTTTATATTTTGGTTTCCTTTAACATTTTTATGTACTTCCTTTGAAGTACAAATTTTACTAGAGTATAATTTTTCCATATTTCACCTGTTCTTTTAATATCTTAACTGAGAAGTCAGTACCTAGCACAAGGCCATAAAAGTTTATACTTTTTTATCAGAGCTTTATAACTTTAACTCTTAAACTTTTCAATCCAATTTAGTTTTCATGGATGATATGAATTCCAGTTAATTAGTTTATACATGTGACTAGTCAGTTATCCCTAAACAAAATTATTGAAAAGAATTTTTTTCCACCACAGAATCATCTTGGTCCTACTGTTGAGAATTGGCCAATGATGAATGTGTTTATTCTTAGAATCACAATTACACTCTATTCATCGGGATGGCTATTACTACGCCAGTACCATATTCAGTTTTAAGATCAGGAAGCATGAATCTTCTGCTTTGTCCATCGTTTTTAATTTTGTTTTGATTTCTGGAATTTTTATATGAATTTTGGGATCAATTTGTTAATTTTAGGGGAGGGGGACACAGCAGAAATTTTTATTTTATTTTATTTTTTATTTATTTTTTATAATGTATTTCTTATACACATTTGTTGTTATTCCCTTTCGGTTTCGGGCAAACATCCCCTCCCCTCCCTTCCTTATGGGTGTTTCCCTTTTGCCTCCTCCCCCAACAGTCTAGTTCACTGGGGTTCAGTCTTAGCAGGACCCAGGGCTTCCCCTTCCACTGGTGCTCTTACTAGGATATTCATTTACCTATGAGGTCAGAGTCAGGGTCAGTCCATGTATAGTCTTCAATGGCTTTTCTGGTTTGCATTGTTGTACATGTGGGGTCTTTCAAGCTCTTTTTTTTTTCTGATTTTAAAGTTCAGTGGTTTGCTGGCATTAGCCTCTGTATTTTCTGTATTCTGGCTGTGTCTCTCAGGAGCGATCTACATCCGGCTCCTGTCCGTCTGCACTTCTTTGCTTCATCCATCTTGTCTAATTGGGTGGCTGTATATGTATGGGCCACATGTGGGGCAGGCTCTGAATGGGTGTTTCTTCAGTCTCTGTTTTAATCTTTGCCTCTCAGCGGAAATTTTTATAATGACCTTGTTGAATCTCTAGTATGTTTTGGTAGTTCTATCATCTTCACAACATTGTCTTTCAAATTATGATGATGAAATGTTTTCTATTGATTTATGTTTTATTTTATTTTAAAAAGGTTTTGTAGATTTTACTGTAGTGATCTTCCATTTGTTTTGTAAATATTCATAAAGGCTAAGGCTAAGGAATATAATATGTGGCATATCTTGTATATTAGTATATATTCCAATCTTACTGAATTAATTTGTTAGCTGTAATAAATGTGTGTGTTAGCTGTAATGTGTATGTGTGTGTATGTGTGTGTGTGTGTGTGTGTGTGTGTGTGTGCTTGATTGAATTTCTTAGTATTTCTTTTTGTATACAAGATTGTCAGTTCTGACTAGACATAATCTCATTTCTTCCTTCAATCTGGTAGCCTTTTACTTCTTTTTTCCTGCATAATTGCTTTGGCTAGAACTACTAATATGATTCTGATCAGAAATAAACAGACACTCTTGTATTGTTCCTGATCTTAGGGAGATACATACAGTGTTTTGCAGTTAAATAGGATCATTGCTGTGAGTTTTTCAGATGTGTCCTTTATTCAAGTTAAGGGAATAGATATATTTTATAGACTTACTCTTTTACCTCATTCAAATATGCTTATATAGTATATATGCTTATATATATTAAACATGGAAAGCTGTGTATAAAGATTAGGACATTTTACACAATAATATGAATTTATTACCTTTCTTGACAAAAATCCCTAGAAATCTAATGATGATGTTCAGAACATGTTCAGAACACTTGTTCAGAACAATAAGTGCTACTTTTCATAGAGGATAATTATCTTCTTTCCTATAGTATATAACCCCCAGCTATGTCAGCTCCCTTTATACATATCCATACGTGCATAATGCCAATGTATGACTTCTGAGAGCGGAGAGGAATGATCTTTCTTCTCTAGGAATAAGATCCCTAATTGGTTATCCAGTACCAAATGGTTATCCCTGAAAAAATATATATCACTAAATGAACTCAGCACATTATAACATTGTAGTTTTGTGTGTGTGTGTGTGTGTGTGTGTGTGTGTGTGTGTGTGTGTGTGTGTGTGTGTTTGTGTATTTAGGACCTTCCTCAGTGCCTGGCGCTGGGTAGGCCCATTCAATATGTATTCTCAGCAAATAAGTACTTGTTGAAAACATTGAGATGAGCAGGACTTATGTTTATAAAAACACTGGGGCAATATTTTATGAAAAGTCAAATATTGTAGTTTTATATTTTGTTCGTGCAGGTTTACTTAGGAAATACTGTTGCCCACTTGTGTATTTTTTTTAGCAAGTTTATGCAGATATTCACATTTTGTAGCATTTAAAAATGAAAACTAGTGAAAAATTGAAATGAAAATGATTTTCTTGAAATAAAAACAGTTGGTATTGATTTTTTATCATTTTCAAGGAGTCAGGAGGCAGTTTCTTACATGTTGTGTACTATTGCAGAGAAAAACAGCAACGGGGATTATCTATGGGATCTCTGTAATACTGTATCCAATCCCCTGATTCTCAGTTTTCGTTTGGGACGGTCTGGACTTTCTGGTGTTTGTTCACTTCCTGTAGTATAACACTATTTCCACTGCTTCTTCCTAGCACACATCTTTCATTTTCAGTGGACCCCTGACTGGCCCTGACATTTGTGTTTTCCTCCCAGAGTGCTCACAGTCCAGCTGAAAGAAGAGATTGGTGCTGGGTGGTTTTCCTGCTTAGTGGATTAGTGCATATGAAAATGGATTTCATAGTTTGTCTCCTCTCTCCTTTTTTTTTTTTTTCAATGAACATTTAGGGAGACAAAGCAGTGCCATAGTGGGAGATGACTTTTTAAAAGTAATTTAGTTTTGGAAATTTCAAATGTTGTGTGTTACATACTTTTGAAAAGATTTTGCTTGAACTTAAAGACAGGATTAAAGGTCAGCTGTTAGGGAGGAATGCCTGTGGCTGTGTGCCTGGCGATTTCAGTAACAAGTGGGAGACTTGTGTTGAGACATCCAGATTCTCTCTTCTCTTCAGAACGTTTTCATGGAGTCCAAGGAGGTTCTTGTTCACTGTAAGTCGATTTACTTTTCTGCTGACTTCCCTGTGGTGACTGATATACTAGCAACTGGGAATACTGCCTTCATAATTTCCTCACATTATTTCCTGTCTTATCTCGTGTTGCTTGCCTCACTCATTCTCAGTCTTGTGAAGATATCCTCACGCTCCTGATTGCAAAATTAAGGACGGAAATGAAGGAGCTGCAAAATTCGGGCTGTGTTTGGCAGTCATAAGTATCCTCTCCTACCAGGATATCTGTGACAGTTTGACTTTGGAAAGCAAAAAGGGCTGTGCTCAAATTTCTGCTATGTGTGTGATCTTGTAAGCATTCAGAATAAACAGGAGATTTGAATCGCCACTTTCACATGGTTTTGTTGTAGATTATAAAACATCATAGCAATATGGGTGAGCTCCTCCCAGAAGCTCAGGAGACATTGTTTCTTTCTTTCCCTTAGTGATCTTACCTAAGTGTTTTGAAGTGATAGAGCTACAAGTAATAGTTTATCCTTGGACTGAAATGAGTAATATTTGGAAAGTAGTAGTTTACGTTTTCATCTAGCATATTCATTTTAAGTAGCTAAGGGTGATGGTAAGTGTAACAAGCACAGATTAAATAAAGTGCAGTATCATGGGCCTTTAGTATGACAGCTCTCTATTGGTAACCTTAGGCAACAAATGTGATCACTTTTGTCTATGTCTGAGGCATCCGAAGATCAGAACAGCTAAGATCTAAATGATCAGTACTTTCATCCCTTTTACACTTGTCAGCCTGACCCAAAGTTGCTGTTCTTGCTTATTCCATAAGCAAAAGACACAGTCATATCAGTAGGCCAACATGCCAGAGGAATAAAAACACATCTAAAACTTGTTTTCGTTTCTTTATGATTTTCTTGGAAGCTGTCATTCCAGAGTACAAGAAAAAACAATATTTTTTCTTTAACGAAGTTTCCATAAGTCACATTGATTTTTTTGTCTTTCATAGTAGTTCAGCTCAATGTCGTATATTAATCTGCGTTTAAGAAAGATGGGTCCTGACAAGAGAGTCTGTGGGAGCATCTGACTGTGTTAGCTGCAGGTAGTGAGCACAGAAATCTGCAAGTTTAACTTCTTCCATTTTCTGTGTGCATTTTCTTCATAACCACTGCAAAGAAGAATGCTTATAGATAAAAAACTTATACCTAGCAAACAAACAGAAGCCTGGGACTGTTTTTCAAAATCTGTTTTAGAGCCACAGAGTATTAGTGCCAGAAAGTAGTTCTTGGATCTAGACAGATGATTCAGCAGTTAAGGATGCCCACTGCTCTTGAAGAGGACTGGTATTTGGTACCCAGAACCCATGTTAGGGAAGCTTACAATTGCAGCTCCAGGTGATCAGATGCTAAACTACAGGCATCTGTAGTCATGTGCACATACCCACACACAAGCATGAATACACATACATAAGAAAAAATTAAGTTTACTTTGGTCCCTGTTCTAATTATCAAGGAAGATGATGGGCAAGTATGTATGGGTAAACTCTCAGGAAGTATGGATGGATGTCCACAGACGTATGTATGTATGTATGTTCAGAGAGTCATATGTAAGGAGGTCTTGGTTGATGGGTGTATTTCCCTGGGTCACATGTCAAGGTCACAGCTAGAGGAACAACCTGAGCATTTTAAAATTCAAGACTGGTGCTTTAAAAAAAAATCATATTCTCCTGCCTCTTTTTATTTCTACCTGAATAGAACAATTGCTACACTTGTTTAGAAGGAGAAAGCTAAGTGTCTGAGATGTTAAATGAATTGTTTATGTCACAGGTAGGCAGGTTGATGTTGAATAAGTTCAAAAATGCCTTTTAATTTTTATGAGAGGCTGTGTGTTTTCATTCATTCATTCATTCGTTCGTTCGTTCATTTATTTATTTATTTATTTATTTATACATACATACATACATACATACATACATACATACATACATACACACACTCCAGATTTTATTCCCCTCTCGGTCACCCTCTGACTGTTCCACATCCCATACCTCCTCCCGCAGGCCCTGTCTCCACGGGGATGTCCCCATCCCAGCCACCCCATCCACCCCACCAGACCTTTAAACTCCCTGGGGCCTCCAGTCTCTTGAGGGTTAGGTGCATCTTCTTGGACTGAACCCAGGCCTGGCAGTCCTCTGCTGTATATGAGTTGGGGGCCTCATATCAGCTGGTATATGCTGTGTGGCTGCTAATCCAGTGTCTGAGAGATCCCGGGGTCCAGGTTAATTGAAATTGCTGATCGACTTACAGGGTCACCCTCCTCCTCAGCTTTCTCCAGCTTTTCCCTAATTCAACCAGAGGCGTCAGCAGCTTCTGTTCATTGGTTGGGTGCACATATCTGCATCTGACCCTTTCAGGTGCTTGTTGGGTCTTTCAGAGGGCAGTCATGATAGGTTCCTTTTTGTGAGTGCTCCATCGCCTCAGTAATGGTGTAGGTTAGTCCTTGGGGCCTTCCCTTGAACTGGGTCCCCATTTGGGCCTGTCACTGGACCTTCTTTTCCTCAGGCTCTTCTCCATTTCCATCCCTGCAGTTCTTTCAGACAGGAATAATTATCGATCAGAATTTTGACTGTGGGACAGCAACCCCATCCTTCACTTGATGCCCTCTCTTTCTGCTGGAGGTGGATTTCCTCTCCCCACTGTAGGACCTTTCATCTAGGGTCCCCCACTTTGAGGCCTGAGAGTCTCTCCCCTCCCAGGTCTCACGTACATTCTGGCGGGTCCTCCAAACCTACCTCCAGAGGTCACCTGTCCATTCTTTCTGCTGGCCCTCAGGATTTCAGTCCTTTCCCCCAACCCAATACCAGATCATGTTCCCCTCTCTCCCCTTCCCCCAATCCTCTTTCTCTCTCAGGTCCCTCACTCCCTCCCCCATTGTGGTTTCTTTCTTCTCACCCCCAAGTGAGACTGAGGCATCCAAACTTGGGCCCTTCAGCTTGTTGAACCTTTTAATTTCTGTGGACTGTATCTTGGGTAGTTTGTACTTTTTTGGCTAATATCCACTTATTAGTGAATACATACTGTGCATGTCCTTTTGGGTATGACTTACCTCATGCAGGATGACATCTTCTAGTTCCATCCATTTGTCTGCAATACTCAAGGTACCCTCACTCTTAATAGCTGAGTAGTATTCCATTGTGCAAATGAACCACATTTTCTGTATCCATTTTTCTGTCGTGGGACATCTG
This sequence comes from Rattus rattus, assembly GCF_011064425.1. Taxonomy (NCBI): domain Eukaryota; kingdom Metazoa; phylum Chordata; class Mammalia; order Rodentia; family Muridae; genus Rattus; species Rattus rattus. The sequence goes on along the minus strand of NC_046155.1, from coordinate 110,704,522 downwards.
GGTTGTTTCTAGCTTCTGGCTATTACAAATAAGGTCACTATAAACATAGTGGAACATATGACATGGTGGGACATCTTTGGTTATATTCCCAAGAGGGGTATTGCTAGATCTTTAGGTAGATCTATTTCCAATTTTCTGAGGAACTTCCAAATTGATTTCCAGGATGGTTGTATTAGTTTGCAATCCCACTCAATGGAGGAGTGTTCTTCTTTCTCCACATCCTCACCAACATGTATTGTCATCTGAGGTTTTGATCTTAGCCATTCTGACTGGTGTAAGGTGGAGTCTCAGGCTCATTTTGATTTGCATTTCTCTGATAACTAAGGATTTTGAACATTTCTTTAGGTGTTTCTCAACCATTCAAGATTCCTCTGTTGTGAATTTTCAGATTAGTTCTATACCCAATTTTTTCATCGGGTGGTTTGGATTTTTGGTGGTTAGCTTCTTGAGTTCTTTATATATTTTAGGTATTAGCCCTTTATTGAATGTGGGGTTAATGAAGATTTTTTTTTCCCAATCTGTAGGTTGCTGATTTGTCTTATTGACTATGTCCTTTGCCTTACAGAAGCTTTCCAGTTTCATGAGGTCCTATTTATCAATTCTTGATCTTAGAGCATGAGCCATTGAAGTTTTGTTTAGGAAATTTCCCCCTGGGCCAACAAGTTCAAGGTTCTTTTCCACTTTCTCTTCTCTTAGTATCAGTGTATCTGGTTTTATGTTGAGGACCTTGATCCACTTGGACTTGAACTTTGTGCAAGATGACAAATATGGGTCTATTTTCATTTCTCTACATACAGATAGCCAGTTGGATCAGTGCCATTTATTGAAGATGCTTTTTGTACCCACTGTATATTTTTGGATTTTTTGGCAAAGATCAAGTGTGCATAAGTGTGTGGTTTTATTTCTGGGTCTTCAGTTCTATCACATTGACCAACTTGTCTGTCTCTGTACCAATACCACACATTTTTTTTAAAATCACTGTTGCTCTGTAGTAGAATTTGAAGTCTGGGATGGTGATTCCTCCAGTAGTTCTTTTATTGCTAAGAAGGAATCAGAGAAAGAACTGAAAGAGCTTGAAGGGGCTTGAGACCCCATATGAACAACAATGCCAACCAACCAGAGCTTCCAGGGACTAAGCCACTACCCAAAGACTATACATGGACTCTGACCTCAGAGGTAGCAATGAATATCCTAGTAAGAGCACCAGTGGAAGGGGAAGCCCTTGGTCCTGCCAAGACTCAACACCTAGTAAATGTGATTGTTGGGGGGAGGGTGGTAAGGGGGGGAAGATGGGGAGGGGAACACCAATAAAGAAGGGGTGGGAGAGGGGTTGGGGGATGTTGGGCCGGAAACCGGGAAAGGGAATAACAATCGAAATGTAAGTAAGAAATACCCAAGTTAATAAAGATGAAAAAAAAAATAGCTTTCACTTAAAAAAGAAGAATTGTTTTCACTATTCTGTTTTTTTTTTTACCTTTCCATATGAATTTGAGAATTGCTTTTTCCATGTCTTTGAAGAATCGTGTTGGGATTTTGATGGAGATTTCATTGAATCTATAGATTGCCTTTGGTAGGATGACCATTTTTACTATGTTAATTCTACCAATCCATGAGCATGGGAGATCTCTCTATTTTCTGAGATCTATGATTTCTTTCTTGAGAGACTTGAGATTATTGTTATACAGATCTTTCACTTGTTTGGTTAGAGTTACACCAAGATATTTTATATTATTTTTGGCTATTGCGAAGGGGGTTGTTTCCCTATTTTCTTTCTCAGCCTGTTTCTCATTTGTATAAAGGAAAGCTACTATGTGGGGCTCGATGTGTGTTTTGAGCTTTACTAAAGTTTCTTTTATGAATGTGGGTGCCCTTGTATTTGGGGCATAGATGTTCAGAATTGAGACTTTCTCTTGGTGGATTTTCACTTTGTTGAATATGAAGTGTCCTTTCTTGTCATGCTTGATAACTTTTGGTTGAAGATCTATTTTATTGGATATTAGGATGGCAACTCCAGCTTGTGTCTTGGGGCCGTTTGTGTGACAGACCCTTTTCCATCCCTTTACTTTGAGATAGTGTCTGTCTTTGTTACTGAGATATGTTTCTGGTGTGCAGCAAATTGCTGGATCTTGTTTGTATATCCAGTCTCTTAGCTTATGTCTTTTTATAGGTGAGTTGAGTCCATCAATATTGACAGATGTTAAAGACAGGTAGATGACTGTTGGTTCCTGTTATGTTCGTTTTTGTTGGTGGCTTTATGTGCTTGTGGTTCTCTCCTTTTGACTTTGTTGTGAGATGCTTAATATCTTATATTTTCTTTTGTGTAGGTACCTTCCCTGTGTTGGAGTTTTCCTTCTATGATGCTCTGTAGGGCTGGATTCATAGATAGATACTGTTTGAATTTGGTTTTGTCCTGAAATATTTTGGTTTGTCTATCTATATTATTGAGAGTTTTGCTGGGTATAGTAGTCTGGATTATCATTTGTGTTCGGTTAGAGTCTGTATGACCTCTGACCAGGCTCTTCTGTCTTTCATAGTCTCTGTTGAGAAGTCTGGTGTGATTCTGATAGGTCTACCTTTGTATGTTACTTGGTCCTTTTCCCTTGTAGCTTTTAATAGCCTTTCTTTGTTCTGTGCATTTAGTGTTTAGATTATTATGTGATGAGAGAATTTTCTTTCCTGTTCCCATTTGTTTGGTATCTTATAGGCTTCTGTACCTTTATGGCCATCTCTTTCTTTAGGTTGGGGAAGTTTTCTTCTATGATTTGTTGAAGACATTTTTAGGTCCTTTGAGCTGAGAATCTTCATTCTCCTTTATCCCCCAAAAAATTTTTTTTTAGATTTGTTCTTTTCATTGTGTCCTGAATTTCCTGTATGTTTTGGATTAAGAGTTTTTTATGTTTTGAATTTTCTTTGACAGTTGTGTCAATCTCTTCTATATCTTGTATACCTGAAATTCTCTCTTCTATCTCTTGTATTCTGTTGGTGATATTTACATCTGTAATTCCTGACCTCTTTCCTAAGTTTTCCATTTCCAAGTTTGCCTCCATTTGTGTTTTCTTTATTGTTTCTACTTCCACTTTTAGCTCTTAGACTGCTTTATGAAATTCTTTCACCTGTTTGATTGTGTTTCCTCTATTTCTTTAAGGAATTTATTTGTTTATTCCTCTTTAAGGGCTTCTACCTGTTACCTGTGTTTTCCTGTATTTCTTTCAGTGAGTTATTTATATCCTCGTTAATATGTACTCCATTGTTGCAGTACATATTTAAAAAAAAATTACTAACCCATGCTAGTGCTGGCTCTGGTGGGCCACATGGCATCTGCTGGATATTTTCATCTTAACGTGCAAAGCATCTCAACCTGCTAGCAATCTCATGCTGCTGCCAGCTACTGTCTGAGCCTGGCAGCAGTCACCCTCTTGCAATTCTCTTGCTGCAGACTCTGCTCACATTTCTCGGGATCTACCCCTTGTGGTTATAGTCACAACTCCTAGTAACCCAATAAAATCAAAACCTTGTAATTTAGTAATCAGGTTTATATTAGTAAATTCAAACTCCACAAAGTCTGCACAATAAACTCACAACAAATTGATATAAACTACCCACCTAGATAAGACAAATTGTCCTATAAAATTCAATCTCTTAAGAAGTATTCATAACTACCTGTGGCCATTTAAGGCCACATGGATCTGGGTAGTCCTTCTCTGCCTCCATCTTGGTTCTTCCCTTTCCTTTTCCTCTCTCTTGCCTTACAAAAACTCTGTCCCCACCTTACTTTTTCACTGCCCAATCACAGGTCTTGCCTTATCTTGTGCTAGCCTTCACCTGCATATAGACATCAACTACACTCCATTATTTTCATGAGATAGGATTTTAGGTCAGCTTCCTGATTTTCAGGTGTGTCGGTGTATTCAGGGTTTGCTCTGGTGGGAAAACTGACTTCTGATGATGCCCATGTATATTAGTTTCTGTTGCTTATGGTTTTGCATTTGACCCTTGCCATCTGGTTATCCCTGGTTTTGTTGGTCTGGGTGATTCTGTCTGGAGTTTGCCTCTTTTGTCCCTGGGTTGCAACAGGTCTCCTGATAGGCCTAAGGCCCTGGTTATAACAGACCTCCTGTGGGACCTTCCAACTGGAGGGTCTTCAGAGGGACAGAGAAGCTGCTGATTTGTCGTCCTGACTGCAGTAGGTCTGGAGGGCTTTAGACTGTTGGGTCTTCAGAGGAGCAGTAAACTGTTGTCCTGTGTGAAGCTGTTCTCCAGGGGGAGCCTATGTACTGTGGTTTCTGTTTCCCTGTTTGCAGCCAAACTACAGGGAGGCTTTTAGTCTTTTGGGTCAGTTGCCCTGCATGGAACAGACCCCCCGGGAGTCTTCAAACTGTAGTGTGCGTTGCACAGTTGCCCTGTATAAAGAGGGACTCCTGGAATGCCTTCAAGCTGTGGTATCCTGGATGTAGTGGATCTCCTGGGATGTCTCTGGCTGTGTTGGCAGATACTCTGAGATGCCTCAGGATGTGGTATCACACGCTCTGAGTGCAGCGGATCTTCTGGGATGCCTTAGCGTATGGCGTCTTCCAGTGAGCAAACTAGTAGTCTGTCCCAGCAGAAAGGACTTGGCAGAAGAGGAGTAGTATTTGGCAGGTGGGGGTTTTGGGGTGTGATGGGTCCCCCAGTCCATTGGCCTCCAGCAGCAGCTGTGAGACTTCCTGGAGTGTTTTTACCACAAGCACTGAGTGCACCAGATCTTATGGTATGCCTCAGGATATAGCCTCTTCCAGGGAGCAGACTAACTAGCATTCTGATCCAGCAGAAAGGACAGGGAGGAAGGAGTGTATGTTTTCTATTTAATATGCTAACCCATTCTTCATAGAAAATATATCGTTGCCCTATCCTATAGATATAATAAATACATCTGTCATAAAACTTTGTATAGAAAGAATGTTTGAGTTCATTTTTCCTCACTCATGGCATATAGGACAAGCTAAGGTAAAGAGCTACTGCCAGACAGTTGACCTGCTAGCTCTGACACTTACTATGACTTTAGCTATTGATCTGTGACTCATTCATCATCCTCAAATAATAATAATAATAATAATAATAATAATAATAATAATAATAATAATAATAATATGATGCCTTATGTCATGAATTTTCTGAGGACTGAATAAGGATGAGTTACTTAGAACACTGGTTGATGCAAAAGGAGCTGTTTATATGTGTTTGTTTTCTTGAGTGTTCATTACCACTGGGAGAAATTTAACTTGTATCCAGTGGCACTTAATTCTGTTGTCATATCCTCTTGGGACATAGAACTGCTGGGTGTAACTCTTACTGCCATAGTAAATGCTTTAATTATAATGAGATTATTTTTCTTCCTTTATTACCAATGTCTTAATCTGTAAGTATAGATCCACTTTTCCCAGAGCACATACTTAAAACACTACCAGAAATTTCCTAAGGTCAAAATCAGAAATAATTTTAATATCTGGAAGATAAGTCCTTCTAATTGGTTTTGTTGTCTAACTTACTTATGCCATCTTGTATTTAATCACCCTCTTCTCTGCATCTCCAAATACAGTATCTCAGGGCCAGTTCACCAAGAATATAATTAAAGTCTTTATTAAGTCCCCAAATGCAAGTTATAGCATCCTAATTGGTGTCCAAATCAAATAGTCATGGTTTCTCTTTTACAAGAACATATTAAAAATTGTTATCAAATATCTCAATGCAAGTTACATTGTTTTTATCATTGTTCATTTTGAATTAAGCAATTAGATTAGTGACATCTAGACTTCCAGTGTAGGAAGAAAGGATATGCTTATAACGAATTGTTAAAATTACTGAAAGAAATAACAGCACATTGACTAAGTATATAACAAGTCTGTTGGGAATTATGGCAAAAGGGGCAACTTTAGTTTAAGAAAAATATTCATATAATTTCTCATTCATTAGGAAAGTGTGTGTTGAGTTGTGTTTCACAAATAACTACATATCTGAAGCTGGTCCTGCCTGAAAATGTAATTATAGCATTCCTCTATGCCAGGGTCATAAGGTTTTGACATAGCCCTTTGCAATTTTATAACACATCTTGTTTGTCCTATAATGTTTTTTGAATTACTCTCCTATGATATTTGCTCAGTTTGTTGAGATATGAAGGAGTCTGATCCAGGATTGGTACAACTAGGGATTAAAGAAATTCTCATCTTTGAGCATATTACCATGTTCTAGGACACAAAAATAAGCAGGAAAATAAAGAAAATAGAAGAGGGAACAAGGGAATGAAAAGAAACAGGAAAAAATAAGTGAAATCAAACCCATGAATATTTAGATATTTCCACTTGTTATCTAGTAGTAAATTGTAAAATGTATGATAAATTAAAGTTTAAGTGTTTAGAAATATTTAAATAAAAATTTCAGATCAAAGTTTTTTTTATGAAAGATTACTTTTGAATATACACTTTTTGTGTTGGCATGTGACCATGAGAAATTTGTATAAGCATCATCAATCAGCTAAAAAATGTAATAGCAACAGAATTACAGCTTCCTTAGACCATATACAGGTCAATTTCTACCTTAAATTCTATTGCCATAAGTCAGCTGGTCATGTTACCATTTCATTTAAATTCACTCACAATATGGTATTGTTCTATGCATCTGGCTAATTTCATTAAATATTAGATTTATGAGATTCATCTAAGTCACTGAATTTGTTTATAGCTTTTCCATGCATATGCCTTTAAATCATTTTAAAATTGAAGTGGTCAAATAAGTGAAATGCTATTTTTACAAGTTGGTTGTTAAAGTAAACAGAGATATTAAATTCCAAAGGAAAGTATGCATTAGCATGAATTCATTTATATAACACTGGAACCTTGATACTTGGCTGAGATCAATCTATTTAACATAGTTCCATATAATTAACTTAAAATCATAAGTACATAAAGCAATAGAGAGAGGGAAAGAGAAAAATGAGATGGAAAGAAATATAAAAATCTTAAGTTCTGTTTTGTCTGAGGGGTATTCTTACTATAATCATAATATAATCTATCCTTTTTGAGACACTGAGTCATTAAAATATCAGCCTTCAGAATGTTCTTTCATTTATCTTGATGTCTTACTTATAGTTATTCTAAAAGTTTAGGGAGAGGGTGTGCAACATGGTAGCCAAAGTATGTTGTTCAGATTTTCAGGCTTGAAGCCAAGCTCTACAATTTTTGGGCTGTTTTAAGTTCATTAGATATCTGAGCATCACTCTTCTTTATATGTGAGCATATTTCCTAAACTGGTTGATTTTTAGGGTGTTTTAAGTTCTTTAGATGTTCGAGCTTCACTCTTCATATATGAACGCGTTTCCTAAAGTGCTTGTGAAGACTGCGTGTTAATTAACAACGTCTGGCTCACAGAAATTACTCAAGAAATGTTAGCATTTTTCTGTAACAGAAATTTCCATTCTCAGTCATAGGAAACCATGCTTCCAGGAGGAAGAAGAGAAGTCTCTCTGTCACCCATGGAGATTTGATGATGTTTTGCTGATGGCTTCCTTGAAGGAAGGGAGATGTTTCTATGGCTTTGCCATGAAACTCAGGGACATAAACAGTCACTAGCACTAATGGCAGCAAGTCACCTGCTGTTCTGCAGAGTAACATCATTTGTAGTTGCAATATGTTGATTCTGAAGTCATTAACCTATCGGGTTATCTTGTTTGTATGTGAAATTCAAAAAAGGGAAATAATATTTTTTATAGATGATATGTCAAGTATTTTAGCAAGGGTCACTCTTGAATATCTGTTCCATGGTGGATCCTAGGTATCGTTTCATTTAATCTTTACACTACTTTTATATTTTCACCCCAATTTTATTAATAAGATATATGATAGAACCAGAATTTGAACCTATGCTTTCTCATTAATGAAACACTGCCCTTTACCTGGACAATGGTACTTACCTTTTCTTAGGAATACCAAGCTACTGTATTGCTCATCCACTATTTCTGACCATAGATGTTTACTGATAATAAAGGTGATTATAATTAGGGGTATCAATCTGAAATTACATACTATCTCCTAGTAATTAAGGCATTCTAAGCTATAGTATTACAATTTATAAGCACTTGGGTTTAATTTGGAAAATATTATAGCCAAAATGATACAAAATATGAATTTGAGTTGCATAATATCTGATACAAGCATGCACAATACATTCATAATTGTGAAATTCACAATTTCAAATGATATACAATAATATGACATTAAAAGCTCTCAAAGCAGAAGAGTTTTAAGAAATCTGGGTTGATGATTACTTTTAGAGCTATGCATATACATGCAATCACATTAGAAAGAAGTAAACTGTTTAATAATTGTGCTTAGAGGTTTACTGAACACAATGCAACCTAAAAATTTTAATTTGTTCTTTCTAACAAGGGCATCGTTCTCAGCTGCTTTATTTCCAATCAATCAGCTTGTCATGTTTCTTAGTTCATAAATTCCATGTCTGCTTTTATTGGCACCATAAAATATATTTAAAACATATTTGGTGCTGTGTTTTCAGTAGAGGTAGAGTTGGTTATTTTTTATTTTGTGTCTATTTATTGTGCATATAAGGCTATTACTATTTTTCACATCTTCAACCTTTTCATGCTCTTCATCCCTCTCTTCCCTTACCACCATTTTTCCCCCCTCAAGAAGATTCAACTCACAAGAGTTCTAGTATTCTTTAAAATTTTTGATATCTCCCTGTATTTTCTGCCTCTGCTCCTTATTCTCCTCCTTTCTTGATGCCCCTGTTCTAATGCCTCATCTGCCCGTAACAAGCTATTCCCTTTCCTTTTCCTAATGAGCTCTATCTGTCTCTACAATCCCTTACTCTATTACTATTCTTCGTGCTTCTACAGATTGAAGCTTGGTTATCATTGACTCAACAGCTAATATTCAAACATAAGCAAATATATATTATACTTTTGTTTCTATGTCTGAGATACCTCACTCATGATGATTATTTATAATTCCATTCACTTGCCTATGAATTTCTTCTTTTTTCTTAGGATAGAATAATATTCAAGGCATGGGAAGGGGAGTTGAGAGGGAAATAGAGGCGGGGAAGGGACTAGAGGAGTAGAGGCTGGTCATGAGCATGGGGAGAGAGTTGGGGGGTAGGGAATGGGGAGAAAGGGGGAAAGGGGCAAGGGGACAGAGCGGGAGCAAGAAGAGAAGAGCAAGAGCAAGAGAGCTACCTGTGAATTTCTTTACTTCATTTTTTAAAATGGCTGAGTAATAGTCCATTGTGTATATGTACCACATTTTCTTCATTCATTCTTCTGTTGAGGGACATCTAGGCTGTTTTCCATTTCTGACTATTAGAAATAGAGAAGCAACGAATAGTTGAGCAAATATCTCTGTGGTAGGATGAAGCAACCTTTGGATATGTGCCCAAGAGTGGTATAGCCAGATCTTGAGTTAGATTGATTCCCATCTTCCTGAAGAACTACTACACTAATTTCTACAGTGACTGTACAAGTTTTCCCTTATTCCACATCCTTGCCACCATGATATATCATTTGATCTTGGCCATTCTGATGAATGTAAGATAGAACCTCAAAGAAGTTTTGATTTGCATTTCCCTGATGACTAATGATGTTAGTCATTTCTTTATATGTTTCTTGGTTAGTTGAGTTTCTTCTTTTAAAATTGGCTCTGCATCTGTACCTCAGTATGACTTTAACCAAGCAAGGGAAAGATCTGTATGATAAGAACTTCAAGTCTCTGAAGAAAGAAATGAAGAAGATCTCAGAATATGGAAAGATTACCCATGCTCATGGATTGGCAGGATTAATAAAGTAAAAATGGCCATTTTACCAAAGCAATCTACAGATTCAATGCAATCCCTATCAAAATTCCAATTCAATTCTTCATAGAGCTAGAAAGAACAATTTTCAAATTCATCTGGAATAACAAAAAAAACCCAGGATAGCTAAAACTATCCTCAACAATAAAAGGACTTCTGGGGGGAATCACCCTCACTGATATCAAACAGTATTACAGAGCAATAGTGATAAAAATTGTATGGTATCGGTACAGAGACAGGCAGATAGATCAGTGGAATAGAATTGAAGACCCAGAAATGAACCCACACACCTATGGTCACTTGACTTTTGACAAAGAAGCCAAAACCATTCAATGGAAAAAAGATAGCATTTTCAACAAATGGTACTGGTTCAACTGGAGGTCAGCATGTAGAAGAATACAAACCTATTCATTCTTATCACCCTGAACAAAGCTTAAGTCCAAGTGGATTAAGGACCTCTACATCAAACCAGATACACTGAAACTAATAGAAGAAAAAGTAGGAAAGAGTCTCGAACACATGGGCACTGGGGAAAATGTCCTAAACAGAACATCAATGGCATATGCCCTAAGATCAAGAATCGGGCAGGACCTCATAACACTGCAAAGCCTCTGTAAGGCAAAGGACACTGTCATTAGGACAAAATGGCAACCAACAGATTGGGAAAAGATCTTTACCAATCCTACAACTGATAGAGGGCTAATATCCAAATTTACAAAGAACTCAAGAAGTTAGACACAAAATTTTAATTAGGTTATTTTTTTCTTGATATCCAGTCCTTGGAATTTTTAAGTACATTATAATTTTTGGATATCAGCCCTCTATTGGACATATAATTGGTAAAAATCTTTTCCTATTCTGTAAATTGCTGTTTTGTCCAAATGACCATGCCCTTTGCTGTAGAAACTTTTCAGTTTCATGAGGTCCCATTTATTAATTTTGGTGCCTGCACTAACAGTGAATTAAAGGCTGTTCTCCATTTCTCTTTTATCAGATTCAGTGTATCTGTTTTTATGTTGAGTTCCTTGATTGATTTCAAGTTAAATTTCCTGCAGGGTGATAGGTATCTCTTTGGATTATTCTACATGCAGTCATCCAAATTTGACTAGCACCATTTGTTGAAGACAGCATTTTTTCTCCATTATGTATTTCTGGCTTCTTTATAATAAATTCACATGTCCATAGTTATGTGGATTTGTGTCTGGATCTTCAACTTGATTCTATTGATTGGTATGTTTGTATTTATACCAATGCCATACTGTCTTTTTTTTTCTTCTCCTTCTCCTTCTCCTTCTCCTTCTTCTCTTCTCCTTCTTCCTTCTCCTTCTCCTTCTCCTTCTCCTTCTCCTTCTCCTTCTCCTTCTCCTTCTCCTCCTCCTTCTCCTCCTCCTCCTCCTTCTCCTTCTTCTTCTTCTTCATTTTATTTATTTACATTTCAAATATTATCCCCATTGTCTGTTTTGTCTGTTTCCCCTCTGTAAACCCCCTATCCCATGCTCCCTGTCCTTCTCCTATGAGGGTGCAACCCCATCTAACCACCCACTACCCCCTTACTGCCCTACAATTCCCCTACATTGGGGCATCAAGCCTTGACAGGACCAAGGGACTCTCCTCGCACTGATGCCAGTTAAGGCCACTATCTGCTACATATGCAGCTGGAGACCAGGGTCCCTCCACATGTACACTTTGGTTGGTGGTTTAGTCCCTGGGAGCTTGCCATACTGTTTTTATTACTATAGTTCTAAGTTCTACTATTCTTATATTTTGTTCCATGTTCTGATTCTCCTGGCTGTAGGAGAAGAGTGTTTGGTATATTGCTAGAGGGTTCAATGACTTACATATATTACATGAAACTTATGAGATGAATACATTTTACTTTTGCATTGTCTGTTTTTATGTCACACATCACATTTAGCTAGATTTTATACAAATACATAGTCCTTAGAGTTATTCTTTTCCCTAAACCTCTTCCACAACTGTATTACACATGCCAATGTATCCTTTTTCTTCAAGTTTTAAAATCATAGGTGTTGATCAATTTTCATAATTGTGTTTTTATAACATGCTTAGAATGATTAGCTTCTGCTTCCAATCAAATATGAGATCTCATTACTTGGTAGTGGTATGCTGAAGCTGAAGAAATCCATCTTAAAATTCCTTCCTTCCTTCCTCCCTCCCTCCCTTTCTTTCTTCCTTCCTTCTTTCCCTCCTTTCTTCTTTCCTTCCTTCCTTTCTTTGGAGTTCAGTAGCCCCGGAAAACAGAATCAGAATTGGAAAACTTCTATATAGAACATGATAGGAATGAATTATATAGAAATGAAAACAGAGCTGATATGTAATGAGTGGAATACAAAGTGTTGGTTACAAAATACTCAATTGAAGACTAAAGGTCTTCCCATAGGATCACTAAATGCTAGATGTCCTTAAATCTGGGCGAGGGGTCCAAATCTCACATTGACCAAACATTAGATGCTGGTTACCTTCCGGAAAACATTGTAACACTTAGTGAAATAAATGACAGTCCCTTAACTGATAGCAATTTCTAGGAAGTACAAGGAATAGCTTCCAGTAGCCAGCAATACTGAATCTGAAGGCTGCCACACTGACTGGGAGAACTGCATGGTCCAGCTCAGGCAAGAGTGGAAGTAGAAATCCTTCTAAAAAGTTAAGGAAATTCAAGCTGGAAGCTAGTTGAAAGGTCTCTCTCCTTTGGGTGTATTTCACAGTTCTGGAAGGTGCTATAGAGACTGTTACATGAAAAAGGTCATTCTTAATCTTACTTACTCCATTGTAAATTCTGTGAACAAAAAAACCAACCTGCAGGGCAAGATACAACTACTGTTGCCAGAAAGGTCCAACTGCTATGGCGTTAAGCAACCACTTTCCAATTGAATTTGACATTTTACTACATGAAACTATCTGTGTCTGGTAACATAGGCCTGGTCAAAAGTGCCCATGGCTGGAAGATCATAGACTCTAGAGAAGTATTTATTACTGTAGTTTTGTTAAGTGGGCATTTTAATATATTATCTTCTAAATATTTATGTTTATATGTCCCAGGCAAGTGCTGCTCCATGTCTCAGGGAAGCTGTGGTTTGCATAGGGCTGGGTTAATGCAGATATTCATAACTAGTCAAAATGCTGATAATAAATGACTATTGAATGTTCAAATGTAAATTGATATCACTTTTTACCTCACGTCTCAAGAAGCATTTTGGAAAAGGGGTGGAAAATACCAGAGGATGGGAAGGGATGCTGTGAAACAGTGCCTTCTGCACTTGAAATGTTCATTGCCACCCATAACTCACAGCAGTGGTGTTAATCTTCACAAGACAGGCTACATCTAGTGTTCTGCCATGTGTAGGAAAGTCAATCTTAAGGCCCCCTCCTTTCCCAAGAAATGATAGCCTGTTTATGATTACTGAGGGAAGACAGTCATACTTCTTAGTAGCCGAACCATTAGTAAGTTGACCTTGCCAACTAAATAACCCCTATCCATAGGCATGAAAGCAACCTTATAGCAGACAGACAGACAGACAGACAGACAGACAGACAGACACACACACACACACACACACACACACACACACCATGAAAGTAGGATAGGACTTTTGTGGAAGAAGAAGGTATTTTGCCAGATGGGAAGGGAAATAAGAGAAGATCATGCAGGGAGGATATGATCAAACTATATTATATGTGTATGGGATTGTGAAAGAATAAATTGAAAGTTAATGAAATAATTTTGGTGAGAGATAATGATAGTTTAGTAAGTGAAAGAACAATGGGGTAGATTCTAGATGGATTTCAAAGGATTTGTCCATATATTAAATGTGAAATTAGAGAGAACTGTCAAGGTGTCTTCCAAGATCATGTTCTGAACACACGGGAGATGGAAATTACCTCACCTGATATACAGGAACTGATGACTAGCTCAGGGATGTATCTTTGTAATATAGCTGTAATTACTGAAGAAAATAGCCCATTATTTCATTTATAATTTCTGGCTGAATTAAAGAATACGAGCCAATAATTTTGTTTATATAGCACAAATTGCCTAAATTTGTACAATTTAAAGTTGCAAATTTGAATAGGCCTTGGGATGAAATTAAATTTATGCCAAAGAATTATTTTTAATGAACTAACTCATACAGGATTAAAGCCAAACATTTTAAAACACTCATAATTAGGAGGTTGGTGAGTAGCCATTTCTAAAGTACCAGAGTAACAAGAAACCTTTCAACGTATTTTAGAGAAAATGGGCATACAAACCTAAATACAGATAGCACCAAAAGAAAATGCAGCTCATTCTAATCCATGATTATGGGTTAAATATCCTAATGAGTCTAAGTTAAGTCTCTGTTTAGAATACCGAGGAAGAGTAGACCCATAAAAGGAGTACACATTACCATTAGATAATGTGAGTCCATTGCCTATGAATTTCATAAAGTCATTGTTTTTGATAGCTAATATTCCATTGTGTAGATGTACCCCATTTTCTGTATCTATTCCTCTGTTGAAGGGCATCTGGGTTTTTTCCAGCTTCTGGCTATTATAAATAAGGCTGCTATGAACATAGTGGAGCATGTGTCTTTGTTATATGTTGGGGCATCTTTTGGGTATATGCCCAAGAGAGGTATAGCTGGGTCCTCAGGTAGTTCAATATCCAATTTTCTGAGGAACCTCCAGACTGATTTCCAGAATGGTTGTACCAGTCTGCAATCCCACCAACAATGGAGGAATGTTCCTCTTTCTCCAGATGTAGTATTTCTATGTTTACCTTTTATATGAGACAAACAAAGCATAGGAAGAAAAGTTAACCTATTTACTCAAATTCACAGAATTTGTACATAGGAGAGCTAAGACATAAATCCAAGGCGACTCGCAATGTGAAACCACCCTGTTGGATTATCTCCCAATTCTAGTAGTAAAATTTAATTGAATAACATTTATTAAGGATTTGCCCTGTACCAGATACTAACTCCTTTAAATAAATCATCCCATCCTTACTATGAATGAATGGTATAGCTATTACCAACATTCCTTTTTCACAGATAAGAAAAGTAAAGTATAAATTCTTAGTAAGTGCCTCAAGACCACAGAGGTCTAAGGGAGCAGTTAGTACTTAGATCCAGGGACTCTGCCTTTGGAAACAAAAAAAATATTTCTTTCAAAATATTTGAAAAATAGTTACTGATTGTAAAGATAAACAAGGCTAAACAGACAATTATATTCTTAAAATAAAATTTAAAATGTCCAGTGAAAATTTGAAGACACATTTAAAACTACATTTCCTTTGTACTTATGGAAGTAACACAGCCAGGAAGAGGATTTGGATAGACTCAAATAGTGCTCTTTTTAAAGTTTTTATTAAAATAGGAAAACAGTTCAATGGGAAAAAGCAGAATTCCATTCATGTGCAATTGAGACAAAGTCATGATCAGGGAATTCATTAAGTGTAGTTACAAATGGTTTCAGTTGAAACACTAAAAAGTGGCCAGAGATACATGTTTAATAATATTTCTTACAAAGGTTTTAATAATAGTACAAGTTCAGAGAGAATGTGGGACAAGGGGATTTATTCTGGCTGGCACAAAAGAACATGAGTTTAGCCATTTTCATCACTTGCAATGTTAAACTGAAAAGTAAAAAAAACAAAAACAAAACAAAACACCCAAACAACAAACTTTAACTCTGAAACCAAGATTCCCTGGGAATTTATAATCTTCAGTCCAGTGACAAAGATTTGTACAGGAAAAAGCTTGTTTCTATAAATTTTTAACAGTAAAATATTAAGAAACCTGAATATAGAATATTAAATTATTGCCTTTGAAATGATATTTAATAGGATACATAAATCTATCAAACCACTGGTGATACATTAATTCTAAAGCTGGATGTCATTTCTGAGTTTCTTTCTTCATACAGACTTATGACCTTTCCATTTTGTTTTAGTCTATTTTGATGGAATAAGTTAATAATTTTGCTTTGATTATATTTTTTGTGAAAGGAAACTTAATTCACATTGATTATAGTTATAGAAAGTGAAGTGAGCTAAAGTAGAATATATTATATAATGAGTGGCTTCTGTCAAGGTAAGGAGATGACATTCACAAAAAGTTATCTTGTCTACAAGAAATGCTGACAGGGGGATGGAACAGAGACTGAGGGAATGGCCAACCAATAACTGACCCAATTTGAGATCCATTCCATGGGCACGCACCACTCCTTAACACTGTTAATGATACTTGGTTATGCTCAGAGATATTAGCACATTGTCCTCTGAGAGGCTCCACCCAGCAACTTACTCAGACTGATACAGACACCCACAGCCAAACAGTGAATGGAGTTTAGTGACACTTATGGAAGATTAGGGGATGGAAACTCCACAGGAAGAACAAAAGAGTCAATTAACCTAAGCCCTTGGGAGCTCTCAGAGTCTGAGCCACCAACCAAAGAATATACATAGGCTAGACCTAGGCCCACCACATATGTAGCAGATGTAGGTCTTAATGTAGGTCCCCAACAACTGCAAGAGTGGCTAGTCCAAAAGCTGTTCCTGTACATGGTATATGTTCTTCTAGCTGGGCAGCCTTGTCTTGCTTCAGTGGAAGAGAAGTCCCGAGTCCCACAGAGACTTGAAGTGCCGAAGTGAGGCGGACACCCAGAGGGACATTCCCCTGCTCAGAGGAGAAGAGGATAGGGAGATGGGGTAAGGAATATGAGAAAGGGTGACCAGGAGTTGGGGGTTGGCAGTGAATGGGATGTAAACTGAATAAATAAATAAAATAAAATAAAAAGTTGAGAGGATGAAATGAATATTGCATGAGCTTAGTAATTTTTAGTTTATTATTCTCTCAGAAAGGTCCTAAAACATGGACTCACATTTAAGTGGTTTATTAGGATAATGATCACACAAAATATCAGGAAGACAGTGGGGAAAAACAAAAGAAAGGAAGATACAGTACCTAATAAAGAGATATTATAATGTCAGTATCTTAAGTCCCTTGAAATTCTGTGAATCCCTGCAGAAGAATACTCTTCATTAATCTCTGTCTCTATGCTGACAAAGGAGCTAGGGTATTTATACACCCGTCTCTGCCTGTCATTAGTTAAGAGCTATGCTTTGTGAAAGCAAGTATCTGTGGACTCTCTGGCACTTCCGGTCTATACCGTGTCCTGGAAGAATCCTCTTCAGTAGCAGAAGAAGCCTCGAAGTGGGTAGAAGTCTGGCTGGCCCCAAGATGGTGAGGCCTGGCGTATGGGTTTGGGCTTCTCTGGCAGTGTGTGCTATCCCGTTCTGATAGCCTGCTTATGCTGAGACCACCAATCACATATTTAGGTAGCAGTAAATTTTTTTAAAGATGGTAATAGAACTTCACCCCAGAGTTTTCAGAAATTGGAGATAACATAGTTGGACCTCAGTTAACATGCATATTTACTGAAGAGAGAGAGAGAGAGAGAGAGAGAGAGAGAGAGAGAGAGAGAGGAGAGAGAGAGGAGAGAGAGAGGGAGAGGGAGAGGGAGAGGGAGAGGGAGAGGGAGGGAGAGGGAGAGGAGAGGGAGAGGGGAGAGGGAGAGGGAGAGGGAGAGGGAGGGGAGAGGGAGAGGGAGAGGGAGAAGAGGAGAGGGAGAGGGGAAGAGGGAGAGGGAGAGAGAGAGAGAGAGAGAGAGAGAGAGAGAGAGAGAGAGAGAGAGAGAAAGAGAGAGAGAGAAAACTTTACTTATGCCAATTCATTTATAATATGCTGGTCCTTTGTGGAAAGTGCTAATACAATAGTATCTGCTGGTTGGCAAGTCTTGTATTAATAACAGGAACACCACTACTGCTTTAAGACCGGAAGAAGCTAGATTTTAATCCAACGAGCCAATAGTATCTGCTGGTTGGCAAGTCTTGTATTAATAACAGGAACACCACTACTGCTTTAAGACCGGAAGAAGCTAGATTTTAATCCAACGAGCCAACCATCCTACAGACCCAGTGAGAAATGATGCTGTCAACTTGCAATGTACAAACTATAATTTCCCTTTATTGCAAGGGAAGAGGGACTCTGAATTCATCCTTAACTACTATTGTTGCAGCCTGACAACCACATGAGAAGATAAATGAACATTTCCGCATTTTTAAAAAACATTAAAATATCAAAGCATTTAAAAATTGTTCCAAGTGGCTAGTTCCTAGCATGGTGTCTATTACCCTGTAGGTGCTTAAAATACAATTTTTGAAACTCAGTTATTACTAGTGATGTTTTTTAGGACTAAATTGATTTTTATACATTTTTTTTTCTCACACACTGAGTCTCTACAACCTGTGGGGCACTGCTCATTTGAGATTTTGGCTAGCTAGATACCTGCGCATTATCTTCAAGAGACAGAATAAAGTCAGGTTTCTCTATAATGCTATACACAAATACCCTTGGCAGTCTTCCCCAATGCAGGGACAATCTTTACATATAATATAAATTTTAGAGACTTGTTAGTATTTCTAAAGCTTTTCCTAGTCTCCTTCAAGCCTCCTTTCCTTTCTATTTCCCTTCATTATTCTAGCTCGCTGACAGCCTCCTTAATAGGAAGTCAGATCACTAAGACTCCTGGGAAATTTACAGGAGATTACATAGAAGGGCAATCTCCACATTTTCTGTCTTTTCTTTCAGCAGAACACCATATTTAATTGATAAGTTTGAGCACAATGAATAATGTCACAGTTCCAGTCATTCTTCAGGAATCCTGCAACATGTAAATTGTGTGAGTGATTTCATACCTGTCAAGGATGCCTAAACTTACTGCTCTCTAGAAATCACACACACACACACACACACACACACACACACACACACACACACACACACACACACACACACACACACACACACACGAAGTTGCTCATTAAGTACCTTGGTTAGTAACTATTTACATCTTGCATTTTCCATGGCGGCGTGTCAATTTTGTGATCATTTTTATCTCTATCTTTTGTTCTTTCAAATAATTGATTCCTAGGCAGATTCTGGCTCGGTAATTTGTAGATGGATGACTTTGCTTTGAAGTATGATTGCTATTCAAAATTATTGCCATTTCACCATGCTCAGAATTTTAGAAAAAAATGCAGTATCAATAAATACATTGTAAGTCACTTCATTTGTTTTATCTATTCAATAATTTAATTCTTCACTACAATATTCTATAAAGAAAAGTCAGAGGATTAAGAATGATAGAATATGGGGTTTTGGATCAGACATGACTGACTCTGCCTTCAACAATGTAAGTTGTGTGCCTCTGTAAAAGTCATTCAGATTATTCTTGTCTAGTTTTTTATCAATAAAAATGAAGAAAAGTATTTTGTTTCATATGAAATATTCTGATAAAAGGCTATCAAGTTAGTAAGGCATCATGTGTATTAAGTCCTTGTTGTAACTACTATGGTCATCTAATGGTTGCTTATATTGATTGGGTAAGTTAACCAATTTCCAGATGATTATAGAAACAGTTTCTTACTCAGTTAGACCTTGGCTTCAGGAGAGCTTTTACTGTAGGGAGAATCTTTTTTTTTTTATATTCACACATATATAAACTTTAATCTTATAAAATAATGTTTCCCTGTGGTTTTTCAACCAACCTTATTATTCTTTCTTTGCCTTTTCTGTTTCCTCTTATATTATCTTTTTTCATTTCTCCCTGCTAAGTTCTACCCCTATTTCCCATCATCCCCTTCATAGTACCTGTATCCGACTAACTCCTTTCTAAAGTTCTTTCTTATCCTACCCACCCCATGATCCTTTTCTGGTTCTCTGGGTTTTTCAGATAGTTTCCGATCTAAACATTTGGAGCTAGAAACCACGTACAAGAGAAAACTTGCAGTGATTTTTCTTTCTAGGTCTGGTTTGTAGGGAGCATCTTAATTGAGCTTTGAATATGTCTCACTCCCCACTTGGAAGAAGGAGGTAATAGTGATGGATAAGTTAAGAGTGTGAGCAAACCTTGACACAGTCTAATGATGAACAGCTAGAAATTTTTGTCAGGCTCAAGACATACAGAGGTTCAAGCCAGACAAAATCCCAGCACTGCAAAGGGGAAGTGGATGTTAAGTCCCAACCTAACCTAGAAGCCATTTGCAATTCTCCAGTGGAGTATCACCAGGTAACTCAACCATACTCCAGGGTAGACTCCATGTTTAGGAGTAGTTGGCTAACACAAAACAAAATCCATTGTGTGTGTGTGTGTGTGCGTGTGTGTGTTTGTGTGTGTGTGTGTGTGTTTGATTTCTTTGTTTCTTTCTCCCTCTCCCTCCCTCCTCTTCCTCCTCCCCTCTCAGACTGGTAGAAAAATGTTAAGTTTGGTAAATAGGGAGGGGGGATCTGAGAGGACTGGAAATGTGAAAACAAGATCAAAATCCACCCCATGAGATGGAACCCATACCTGACACTACCAAAGGGGGGAAGAACCCGACACTTCATAGGCCACAGGCAGGCTAGGGGAAAACATAATAGTATTGTTCTGTTAAAAGAGCATAGCAATACAATGACTGCCAGTAGCACAGTGTTGTGCCCATAGATGAGTGAGTCACTCAACCCGCATCAAAGGAGCTTCTTGCAGTAAATGGGAATCACCACAGAGAACCCACAACTGGACAGTGTGCAGAGAATGAGAACCTTTGGACCACTCCGTTCTACATAGCACATCCTCATCAACTCCTTCCCATCAAGGCTCAGGTATTTATGTGCAACAGGAGGTAGGATGGATGACTCCAGGAAAACTGTCTTCCAGCTACAACAAGACTGAAGCACGGCTGAGCTCGCAGAGACTGTGGCAGTACTTACAAGAACTTTCCACAGGTCAAGCCAGACAGGTCCCACTGCTAGCTAAGAAGATATCTGCAATTGATAGCCACTGGCAAAGGAAAAGTTAGTTTTTTCTAATGGAGTCAGTTTCTCTGGTTATATAACTCACATTCCAGGTCAGGCCTAGAATAGTTGACCAATATGATATATGGTCATTGGTATTTTTATGAACTTTGCGTTTTATTTTGTTTTTCAAAAAGTTTTGCTGGTCTTGCTTATGTGATTTGATCTCCATCTTTGTGTTTTGTTTTTGTTTCTTATTTTTGTTTGTTTTAAAAGAGAGAGGCAAAGAACATAAGGTTGGATGGGTCAAGAGGTGAGGAGAATTTGGGAGGAATCAGGGAGGGAGAAAGCATGATCAAAATGTGGTATATGAAAAGAATTTTAATTAAAAATAAAAACTATGAAAATTGAGAGGATAACCAAAATATATCATGTAAAACTATTTTTTATGGGCAAAAGAAATTTGTCAGGAGCCTCCTGTATAGTGAGATCTGAGTCTTTTATGACATTTATTTTTGATTTATATGTATGTATGTTTGCATGAGTTTACGTGAATCACATGCATGCAGAACTCATGGAAACCAGAATGTGTTAGAGCCCCTGGAACTGGAGTTACAGGTGGTTGCGGGTCACCTGATGTGGGTGTTGGGAAGTGACCGTAGGTAATCTGCAGGATCAGTAGGCGTTTTTAACCACTGAGCCATCTCTCCAGCCCAGAGATGACAGTCTTAAAAGGTCATAGGGAAGATTAGATTGAACTAGGCAATAGAGGCTGAAATCCTTATGCATGGCAGCCCTACCGATTTCTAGAAAAAAATAAGACAATTATGAAGGGCATTGGCTAGGTTATAGAGGGTGGGTTCAGTCATGGCAGAGAATGGGCTAGATTACCGCAGAGTGCTAATAAAGGTAAAGTCTAGTTAATAATGTTAACCAGGTATTGAATGAAGCCTTTACAAGCCTAATGTCCTTTAGTCCTATGAAAAACTGTCAATTTGGCTCTCATTGTACTCTCAAGTTGCAGTGAGGAAAGAAGCTCAGAAGATTAAACAATCACCCACATTTACACACCTAAGCTGGTGGGCTGGTGGGGAGGAAGTCGTTCAGAAGTCATGATCTCGGACGTCAAACACTCCACTGGACTCCATGTTTCTATTTTAAGCTTCTTTTCCTTACATGCAAACTGCTGACAGTTGTGTTACAGGGTGCTAGTCCCTGGAGAAGACTTCATTCATCTAATTTTCATCTGGTTCAGGGACTGCTGTATGACACCCGAGTTTTGCTCTTTAGCATACGTCATATATCTTGTGATAGACATCTCCCTAGAGGGAGAAGGAAGTCTCTGGAATTTTCCTCTTGGAGACCTGATGTGTCTATCTTGCTTTTAAGCTCTGTTATTTGGAGAACAGATAATGCAATACATCTTTTCCCCCCAGGATAGCTCTTCAGATACAGACTTTGAAGTTTTTCACTGGCTGTTTCCTCAACTGAAGTATTGGATCTTTAAATTGTTTCCCATATGATACATTTTCTAGGTAATTAATCATGTTAGCTTCTTTTTCAGGAAAATATATCCAGGTTAAATATATCCATGTCCTAGTCAGGACACGGGCAGAGCACTATAAGGTGATGTGCTTTTATTTTAAAATTGGATGTCATTGCTTAACAAGACACATTTCTGTTTTTACTTAGATTATAGTATTCATGGGTATGCAAAGTTTCATTAGATTCTGACACCAGAATGCTTCCCTTTAGATTTTCGAAGTGCATTATCTAGGCTCCATGGAAACTGTGAAGTATTTTCATGACTATTTCTTCATATGTAAGATGGAGTTAGGTCTAACTTGGAACTGACTCATTGAGTTTTGAGAGCATGATCAGATGATACAGTTAAATGTCTTGGTCAACGATTGCTAGGTAGCTTCCTCTCTTGTGCACACATAGCACAGATTAGTGTATTGGTTGTGTTCCACAAAGCCCCTTTCTAGTTTAAAAATCGCTCTACAGTCACCTCCTATCATCATCTTTCCTTCTCTCTCTGTTCCAATCATACAAAACTCTCTTTTCACAGAGCAAACTCCTGCTTGTATGTTGCTTTGATGTCTGTCTTTTCATGCAGTCTCTACATGACTCTCTTGTTTTACAGGTTAGCCTTTCCTTCCCCACTTCCTTCAGTTCCTGCTTTCATTCCTAGCTTGACTATTTTCAACATTTACCCTTATGTTTTTCCCGATGCAACTCAATTAGTTTAGAGTTGCATTAGGTTTTGTTTATTTATTTTATTATTGTTTCTTATCTTTAATCTTTTATTTTGCAGTTCAGTTGTTATCCCCCTCCTCGTCTGCCCTTTGACAGTTCCTTACTCCATTCCTTTCCTCTCCTACGTCCAAGAGGATGTCTACCCTCCCTACCGTACCCCTCCAGGCCTCCAAAAATATGTTTCTTCATTTTTTTTCATTTTATCTTATTCTTTGAGAATTTCATAGAATATATTTTATTTTATTCTTTCCTTGCCCTAATTCCTATAGATCTCCCCACTACCCAACTTCATATTTCTTCTCTATCTTAAAAAAAAGATGCAAAACAAATAAGCCACTAAAATCATAGAATCTGATTTGTGTTGACTACTCCTAAGCATAGAACCTGTCCTAAAGGATGGCTAATGTAACCAATGTTATCCTACTGTAAAAAAACCTGATTTTTCCTTTTCTACAATCTAGCAAGTATTTCCAGCTTTACTGGGGCCTAATTGACAAAGTATATATATATTTAGGATATATAATGTAGTATTTTGAATATATACATGCATGTACATATACCTACATATATGCAAACATTCTGAAATGATCTTAATAACTAAGGTAGCATATCCATCATCTTAGTTATCCATACTTTGTGTTAAGAACACTTTGGACCCACTGTTTTAGCTTGGATTTCTATTGCTGTGAAGAGACACCATGACCACAGCAACTTTTTTTTTATATATATATTTTTATTATTATTAACTTGGTATTTCTTATATACATTTCAGAGTGTTATTCCCTTTCCCGGTTTCGGCAAACATCCCCTCCCCTCCCCTTCCTTATGGGTGTTCCCCTCCCAACCCTCCCCTTGCTTCCCTCTCCCCAACAGTCTAGTTCACTGGGGGTTCAGTCTTAGCAGGACCCAGGCTTCCCCTTCCACTGGTGCTCTTACTAGGATATTCATTGCTACCTATGAGGGCAGAGTCCAGGGTCAGTCCATGTATAGTCTTTGGGTAGTGGCTTAGTCCCTGGAAGCTCTGTTTGGTTGGCATTGCTGTACATATGGGGTCTCGAGCTCCTTCAAGCTCTTCCAGTTCTTTCTCTGATTCCTTCAACGGGGGTCCTGTTCTCAGTTCAGTGGTTTCCTGCTGGCATACGCCTCTGTATTTGCTGTATTCTGGCTGTGTCTCTCAGGAGCGATCTGCATTCACATTTTGATCATCCGTCTTGGGTTTCATTTGTTCTAGGCATCTAGGGTAATTCAAGCATTTGGGCTAATAGCCACTTATCAATGAGTACATACCATGTATGTCTTTCTGTGATTGGGTTAGCTCACTCAGGATGATATTTTCCAGTTCCAACCATTTGCCTATGAATTTCATAAAGTCATTGTTTTTGATAGCTGAGTAATATTCCATTGTGTAGATGTACCACATTTTCTGTATCCATTCCTCTATTGAAGGGCATCTGGGTTCTTTCCAGCTTCTGGTTATTATAAATGAGGCTGCGATGAACATAGTGGAGCACGTGTCTTTTTTATATGTTGGGGCATCTCACAGCAACTCTTATAAAGGACAACGTTTATCTGTGGCTGGCTTACAGTTCAGACCATTCTTTATTGTCATGATGACAAGGAGCTGAGTTCTCTGTCTTGATCCACAGCCAGTAGAAGGAGACTGCTCCACTAGGTCTAGCTTGAGCATGTGATACTCAAAGTCTGCCTCCACAGTAATAGATTTCTCCCGACAAGGCCATACCTACTCCAACAAGTCATGTCTCCTAGTAATGCCACTCTATGTGGCCAAGCATTCAAACACATGTGGCCATTCCTATTCAAACCACCACATTCTACCCTTTCAGTAAATTTCAAGTATACAATAGATCAAGTTGCATATTAGTTCTCAAGAACTTTATTTTTCTACTAAATCTCTCCCATTTTACTGACCTTATTACTATTATACCCTTTGTTAACTGTGAGGGTTCAGTTATCATTTTTACTTAATATTGTGCACATCAGCAACATACACAATATTTGTCTGTGTCTGACTTATTTAATTCAGATTGGTAGTACCCAGGTTCTTCTAAGCTGTTGCCAATAGTATAAGTCCCTTTCTTAAAGGTACAATTGTAGTCCACTATATAAGATGTCCTACATATTTTCATTATTTCTTTTTCCCCCATTTTTATTAACCTGGGTATTTCTTATTTACATTTCAAATGTTGTTCCCTTTCCCGGTTTCCAGGCCAACATCCCCCGAGCCCCTACCCCTCACCTTCTAGGTTGGTGTTCCAGTCCCCATCTTTCCCCCATTACCGCCTGTTCTAAAATTTGCCTCTGTATCCCTTCCTAAGGGTATTCTTGTTCCCCCTTTAAAGAAGGAGTGAAGCATTTGCATTTTGGTCATCCTTCTTGAGTTTCGTGTGTTCTATGCATCTAGGGTAATTTGAGCATTTGGGCTAATATCCACTTATCAATGAGTACATACCATGTATGTCTTTCTGTGATTGAGTTACCTCACTCAGGATGATACTTTCCAGTTCCAACCATTTGCCTACGAATTTCATAAAGTCATTGTTTTTAATAGCTGAGTAGTATTCCATTGTGTAGACATACCACATTGTCTGTATCCATTCCTCTGTCGAAGGGTATCTGGGTTCTTTCCAGCTTCTGGCTATTATATATAAGGCTGCTATGAACATAGTGAAGCATGTGTCTTTGTTATATTTTGGAGTATCTTTTGGGTACATGTCCAAGAGAGGTATAGCTGGGTCCTCAGGTAGTGCAATGTCCAATTTTCTGAGGAACCTCCAGACTGATTTCCAGAATGGTTGTACCAGTCTGCAATCCCACCAACAATGGATGAGTGTTCGTCTTTCTCCACATCCACCCCAGCATTTGCTGTCACCTGAGTTTTTGATCTTAGCCATTCTCACTGTAGTGAGGTGAAATCTCAGGGCTGTTTTGATTTACATTTCCCTTATGACTAAAGATGTTGAACATTTCTTCAGGTGTTTCTCAGCCTTTCGACATTCTTTGTTTAGCTCTGAACCCTAATTTTTAATAGAGTTATTTGTCTTCCTGCAGTCTAACTTCATGAATGCTTTGTATATTTTGGATATAAGCCATCTATCAGTTGTAGGATTGTTAAAGATCTTTTTCCAATCTGTTGGTTGCTGATTTGTCCTAACCACAGTGTCCTTTGCCTTACAGAAGCTTTGTAGTTTTATGAGATCCCATTTGTCGATTCATGATCTTAGAGCATAAGCCATTGGTATTTTGTTCAGGAAATTTTCTCCAGTGCCCATGTGTTTGAGATTCTTCCCCACCTTTTCTTCTATTAGTTTGAGTGTATCTGGTTTGATGTGGAGGTCCTTGATCCACTTGGACTTAAGCTTTGTACAGGGGGATAAGAATGGATCAATCTGCATTCTTCTACATGCTGGTGTCTAGTTGAACCAGTACCATTTGCCGAAAATGCTGTCTTTTTCTACTGGATGGTTTTAGCTTCTTTGTCAAGAAATAAAGTGACCATAGTTGTGTGGGTTCATTTCTGAGTCTTCAGTTTTATTCCACTGGTCTATCTGCCTGTCTCTGTACCAAGAACATACAGTTTTTATCACTATTTCTCTGTAATACTGCTTGAGTTCAGGGATAATGATTCCCCCAGAAGTCCTTTTATTGTTGAGGATAGTTTTAGCTATCCTGGGTTTTTTGTTATTCCAGATGAATTTGAAAATTGTTCTGTCTAACTCTCTGAAGAATTGGATTGGGATTTTGATGGGGATTGCAATGAATCTGTAGATCGCTTTTGGTAAAATGGCCATTTTTACTATATTAATCCTGCCAATCCATGAGCATGGGAGATCTTTCCATCTTCTGAGATCTTCTTCAATTTCTTTCTTCAGAGACTTGAAGTTCTTATCATACAGATCTTTCAATTTCTTGGTTAAAGTCACACTGAGGTATTTTATATCATTTGGGGATATTAGGAAGGGTGTCATTTCCCTAATTTCTTTCTCAGCTTGTTTCTCTTTTGTGTAGAGGAAGGCTACTGATTTATTTGAGTTAATTTTATACCCAGCCACTTTGCTGAAGATCTTTATCACTTTTAGTAGTTCTCTGGTGAAACTTTTGGGATCACTTAATTATACTATCATATCATCTACAAATAGTGATATTTTGACTTCTTCCTTTCCAATCTGTATCCCTTTAATCTCCTTTTGTTGTATGATTGCTCTTGCTAGGACTTTGAGAACTATATTGAGCCAGTAGGGAATGAATGGGCAGCCTTGTCTAGTCCCTGATTTTAGTGGGATTGCTTCAAGTTTCTCTCCATTTAGTTTTATGTTAGCTACTGGTTTGCTGTATATGGCTTTTGCTATGTTTAGGTATGGGCCTTGAATTTCTGTTCTTTCCAGGACTTTTGTCATGAAGGGGTTTTGAATTTTGTCAAATGCTTTCTCAGCATCTAACAAAATGATCATGTGGTTTTTATCTTTCAGTTTGTTTATATAATGGATCACGTTGATGGTTTTCCGTATATTAAACCATCCCTGCATGCCTGGGATGAAGCCTACTTAATCATGGTGGATGATTGTTTTGATGTGCTCTTGGATTCGGTTTGCCAGAATTTTGTTGAGTATTTTTGCGTCGATGTTCATAAGGGAAATTGGTCTGAAGTTCTCTTTCTTTGTTGCGTCTTTGTGTGGTTTATGTATAAGAGTAATTGTGGCTTCATAGAAGGAATTCGGTAGCGCTCCATCTGTTTCAATTTTGCGGAATAGTTTGGATAGTATTGGTCTGAGGTCTTCTATGAAGGTCTGATAGAATTCTGCACTGATCCCATCTGGACCTGGGCTCTTTTTGGTTGGGAGACTTTTAATAACTGCTTCTATTCCTTTAGGAGTTATGGGGTGGTTTAAATGGTTTATCTGTTCCTGATTTAACTTTGGTACCTGGTATCTGTCTAAGAAATTGTCCATTTCCTCCAGATTTTCAAGTTTTGTTGAATATAGGCTTTTGTAGTAGGATCTGATTTTTTTTTTTAATTTCCTCTGATTCTGTAATTATGTCTCCCTTTTCATTTCTGATTTTGTTAATTTGGACACACACTCTATGTCCTCTGGTTAGTCTAGCTAAGGGTTTATCTATCTTTTTTATTTTTTCAAAGAACCAGCTTTTGGTTCTGTTGATTCTTTGTATAGTCCTTTTTGTTTCTACTTGGTTGATTTCAGCTCTGAGTTTGATTATTTCCTGCCTTCTACTCCTCCTGGGTGTATTTGCTTCTTTTTGTTCTATAGCTTTTAGGTGTGCTGTCAAGCTGCTGACATATGGTCTCTCCTGTTGCTTTCTGCAGGCTCTCAGAGCTATGAGTTTTCCTCTTAGCACAGCTTTCATTGTGTCCCATAAGTTTGGGTATATTGTACCTTCATTTTCATTAAATTCTAGGAAGTCTTTAATTTCTTTCTTTATTTCTTCCTTGACCAGGTTGTCATTGTGTAGAGCGTTGTTCAACTTCCATGTACCTGTGTGTGTTCTTTCCTTATTGTTATTGAAGACCAACTTTAGCCTGTGGTGGTCTGATGTGACGCGTGGAATTATTTCTATCTTTCTGTATCTGTTGAGGCCTGTTTTGTGCCTGATTATATGGTCAATATTGGAGAAAGTACCATGAGATTATGAGAAGAAGGAATATCCTTTTGTTTTAGGATAGAATGTTCTATAAATATTTGTTAAGTTCATCTGGTTCGTAACTTCTGTTAGTCTGTCTATGTCTCTGTTTAATTTCTGTTTCCATGATTTGTCCATTGATGAGAGTGGGGTGTTGAATTCTCCTACTAATATTGTGTAAGGTGTTCTTTGAGCTTTAGATATTGTGTAAGGTGTTCTTTGAGCTTTAGTAAGTTTTTTTTTTTTTTTTTTTTTTTTTTTTTTTTGTATGTAGGTGTCCTTGTATTTGGAGCATAGATATTTAGGATTGAAAGTTCATATTTGTGGATTTTTTCTTGGATGAATATGAAGTGTCCTTCCTTATCTTTTTTGATGACTTTTGGTTGAAAATCGATTTTATTCAATATTAGAATGGCTACTCCAGCTTACTTCTTCAGACCATTTTCCTGGAATTTTTTTTTCCAGCCTTTTACTCCGAGGTAGTGTTTGTCTTTGTCCTGAGGTGTGTTTCCTGTAGGCAGCAAAATGCTGGGTCCTCATTAGTATCCAGTTTGTTAATCTGTGTCTTGTTATTGGGGAATTGAGTCCACTGATGTTGAGAGATATTAAGGAATAGTGATTGTTTATTCTTGTTATCTTTGTATTTGTAGGTGAGATTATGTTCGTGTGCTTATCTTCTCTGTATTTTGTTGCAAAATGATGTTTCTTGCTTTTTCTAGGGTGTAACTTGTCTCCTTGTGTTAGGCTTTACCATTTATTATCCTTTGTAGGCCTGGATTTGTATAAAGATATTGTGTAAATTTGGTTTTGTCATGGAATATCTTGGTTTCTCCATCTATGTTCATTGAGAACTTTGTTGGATACAGGAACCTGGGCTGGCATTTGTGTTCTCTTAGGGTCTGAATGACATCTGTCCAGGATCTTCTGGCTTTCATAGTCTCTGGCGAAAAGTCTGGTGTAATTCTGATAGGTCTGCCTTTATATGTTACTTGACCTTTTTCCCTTACTGCTTTTAATATTCTTTCTTTGTTTTGTGAATTTGTTGTTTTAACTATGTGATTCGAGGCATTTCTCTTCTGGTCCAATCTATTTGGAGTTCTGTAGGCTTCTTGTATGTTTATGGGCATCTCTTTCTTAAGGTTAGAGAAGTTTTCTTCTATGATTTTGTTGAAGATATTTACTGGTTCTTTGAGTTGGGAGTCTTCACTCTCTCCTATACCTATTATCCTTAGGTTTGATCTTCTCATTATGTCCTGGATTTCCTGTATGTTTTGAGTCAGTAGCTTTTTTCTGTTTTACATTATCTTTGACACTTGTTTCGATGATTTCTATGGAATCTTCTGCTCTGAGCGTCTCTTTTCTATCTCTTGTATTCTATTGGTCATGCTTGTATCTACTGTTCCTTGTCTCTTCCCTTGGTTTTCTATACCCAGGATTGTCTGCCTTTGTGCTTTCTTTATTGTTTCTATTCCCATTTTCAGTTCCTTCACCTGTTTGATTGTGTTTTCCTGTAATTCTTTCAGGGAAATTTGTGTTTCCTCTCTAAGGGCTTCTACTTGTTTACTTGTGTTTTCTTCATTTCTCTAAGGGAGTTCTTTATGTCTTTCTTAAAGTCCTCCATCATCATGATCAAATGTGATTTTGTATCTAGATCTTGCTTTTCTGGTGTGTTTGGATATCCAGTGTTTGCTTTGGTGGGAGAATTGGGCTTTGATGATGCCATGTAGTCTTGGTTTCTGTTGCTTGGGTTCCTGCGCTTGTTTCTCGCCATCAGGTTGTCTCTGGTTTTACCTTGTTTTGCTATTTCTGACAGTGGTTTGACTGTCCTATAGGCCTGTGTGTCAGGAGTGCTCTAGACCTGTTTTCCTGTTTTTTTTTTTCCAGCCAGTTATGGGAACGGAGTGTTCTGCTTTCAGGCGTGTAGTCATTCCTGTTCACTGGCTTTCAGCTTCTCTCTGGTCTCGGGCCTGAAGTTGCTTCTTGTGGCTGGGTTTCAGCTCTCTATGAGGGCAGTAACCAGAAGGGCCTGCCTGTACTTCTGGGTCCCTTTGTGCAGGGGGCCTTGATGGTACTAGGTGTTTTCTTCTAGAGTCAGAAATGTGGGCAGAGAGTAGTCTCCTCTGGTTTCCCAGGCATGTTTGCCCCTCTGAAAAACTAGCTCTCCCCCCCCATGGGATCTGGGTGCAGGGAGCTGTTTGACTGGGTCCGCTCAGATCCAGGCGCAGTCCGGACCGCAGGGCTCCTGCAGCTTGACTGCCCCTATCTTCTTGTGTCCAGAGGCCCTATACAGTTTCCTTCTGGGCCAGCGATGTGGGCAAAGGTGGGCAGAAGTGGCGTTCTCTCCTGCCCTGCAGTCTCAGGATTGCCCACACATCTGGGCGATCATCTCTCTCTCCCATGGGGTTTGGGAGCAGGGAGCTGTGGGCCAGGATCAGTGAGGTTCGGGTGCCAGCTAGAAACCAAAAGTGTCCAGTCTGAGAGGGATTTTGCCTTTGTGTGTCCTGAGTCCACCATGCAGGTCACTTGGAGCAGAAAAGTTGGTCTTATCTCTGTTCTTGGGCCTAAAGTCGCTCCTTGGGACTGGGTTTCAGCTCTCTGGGAGGGCAGCAACCAGAATGGCCTGCTCATACTTCTGGGTCCCTGTGTGCAGGGGTCTCACTATTTCTTTCTTTGGGTTCAGAGTAAGTTTTCAACTATTGACCACTCTGAATAATAATGAACCACCATATGTAGGAGTGTAGTTCTGTCTGTGAGAAACTGATTTTAGCACCATTGGAGATGTACACGACTGTATGGTGACTGCATTTTAAAATGAGGAGTGGGGCCCTGCCAGTTTCCATCTGCACCCAGAACTGGGGTTGTCCTATAGTTTTCCGACCCAAAACCTGCCTGCAGAGAACTGGTCTGCCAGAAGCACTCTCCCTCCTAAGTCAACATGTAGGATACTACTTTTTCTCCACTGAAGATCCACAGAAAGACCTGCTGGGAGTGTACAGGACTTGGGAGCCACAGGGTGACCTGGGACAGGACCCTGTGGTCTCCATCTGTGCCCAGAGCTGGGGCTGTTCCACAGCCCTTAGACACAAAACCTACCCACAGAGAGCTGGTCTGCCAGGAGCGCTCTCACTACAAAGATCACAGCCCACAGGTGTGACCCCACTTTCTCTACACTAGCTGTCCGAGGAGAGACCCTTCAGGAACTGCACGGCGACCTGGGACATAACCCTTCCGGTCTCTATTTGTACTGAGTACTGGGGCTATCCCACAGATCTTGGACCCAAAATCTGCCCTGAGAGAGCTGGTGTCACAGAAGTCCTATCAGATCACCATGGACTAAGGCTGGTCTTCAATAACAACAAAAACAACACACATGCATAGAAGCTGAACAACACTCTATTTAACAACAACTTGGTCAAGGAAGAAATAAAGAAAGAAATTAAAGACTTTTTAGAATTTAATGAAAATGAAAGCATAAAATATCCAAACTTAAGGGCTATGATGAAAGCAGTGCTATGAGGAAAACTCACAGCTATGAGTGCCTGCATAAAGAAAATGCAGAGAGCATACACTAACAGTTTGGCAGCACTTTGGAAGCTCTAGAGCAAAAAGAAGCAAATATACCCAAAAGAAGTAGAAGGCAGGAAATAATCAAACTCAGAGCTCAAATCAACCATGTAGAAACAAAAAGGACTATACAAAGAATCAAGAAAATCAGGAGGTGGTTATTTGAAAAAATCAACATGATAGATAAATCCTTAGCCAGACTAACCAGAAGGAAGTGAGATAGTATCCAAATTAACAAAACCAGAAATGAAAGGGGAGACATAACAACAGAATCTGAGGAAATAAAAAAAAAAAGATCAAATCCTACTACAAAATCCTATACTCACCAAAACTGGAAAATCCGGATGAAATGGAAACTTTTCTAGAGAAATACCAGATACCAAAATTAAACCAGGATCAAATCTAAACCATCCCACAACCCCTAAAGAAATAGAAGCAGTCATTAGAAGTCTCCCAACCAAAAAAGCCCAGGACCAGATGAGTTTAGTGCAGAATTTTATCAGATCTTCATAGAAGACCTCATACCAATACTGTCCAAACTATTACACAAAGTAGAAACAGAATGAGCACTACTCAGTTCCTTCTATGAAGCCACAATTACACTTATATCTAAACCACACAAAGACCCAACAAAGAAAGAGAACTTCAGACCAATTTCCCTTATGAATATTGGCACAAAAATACTCAATAAAATTCTCACAAACTGAATCAAAGAACACATCAAAATGATCATCCATCATGATCAAGAAGGCTTCATCCCAGGGATGCAGGGATAGTTCAATATATGGCAAACCGTCAACGTCATCCACTATATAAACTCAAAGAGAAAAACCACATGATAATCTCATTAGATGCTGAGAAAGCATTTGACAAAATTCAACACCCCTCCATGTTAAAAGTCTTGAAAAGATCAGGAATTCCAGGCCCATACATAAACATAGTAAAAGCAAAATATAGCAAACCAGTAGCCAACATCAAACTAAATGGAGGGAAACTTGAAGCAATCCCACTAAAATCAGGGACTAGACAAGGCTGCCCACTCTCTCCCTACTTACTCAATATAGTGCTCAAAGTCCTAGCCAGAGCAATCAGACAACAAAAGGAGGTCAAAGGGATATAAATGAGAAAGGAAGAAGTCAAAATACCACTATTTGTAGATGATATGATAGTATAGTTAAGCGACCCCAAAAGTTCCACCAGAGAATTACTAAACCTGATAAACAGCTTCAGCAAAGTGGCTGGGTGTAAAATTAACTCAACTAAATCAGTAGCCTTCTTCTACTTAAAGGATGAACAGACTGAGAAAGAAATTAGGAAAATGACACCCTTCACAATTGTCCCAAATAACATAAAAAACCTTGGTGTGACTCTAACCAAGCAAGTGAAAAAATCTATATAACAGGAACTTCAGTTCTCTGAAGAAAGAAATCAAGGAAGATCTCAGGTATAAAGATCTTTCATGTTCATATTGGCATGATTAATAAAGTAAAAATGGCCATCTTGCCTTAAGCAATTTACATATTCAATGCAACACTCATCAAAATTCCTACTCAATTCTTCACAGAATTAGAAAGAGCAATCTGCGAAAGCAAAACACCCAGGATAGTGAAAGCTATACTCAACACTAAATAAAATTCCGGAGGTATCATCACACCTGACCTCAAACTGTATTGTAGAGCAATCATGATCAAGAACTGTATGGTATTGGTATGGAAACAGGCAGGTAGATCAATGGAATAGAATTAAAGAGCCAAAAATAAACCCACACACTTATGGTCACTTGATCTTTGACAAAGGAGCTAAAAATATCCAATGGAATAAAGACAGAATTTTCAATAAATGGTGCTGGTGCAATTGGAGGTGAGCATGTAGAAGAATGCAAAATGATCCATTCTTATCTCTCTGTACAAAGTTCAAGCCCAAGTGGATCAAGGACCATAAAACCAGATACACTCAAAATAATAGAAGAGAAAGTGGGGAAGTGTCTCGAACACATGGGCACTGGGGAAATTTTCCTGAACAGAACACCAATGGCTTATGCTCTAAGATCAAGAATCAACAATGGAGACCTCATAAAATCACAAAGTTTCTGTAAGGCAAAGCACACTCTCTTTTTTTCTTTTTTTTTTTTTCGGAGCTGGGGACCGAACCCAGGGCCTTACGCTTGCTAGGCAAGCGCTCTACCACTGAGCTAAATCCCCAACAAGCACACTCTCATTAGAACAAAAGAGCAACCAACAGATTGGGAAAATATCTTTACCAATCCTACATCTGATAGAGGGCTAATATATAATATATACAAAGAACTCAAGAAGAAGACTCCAAATAATCAAATAATCCTATTAAAATGTAGGCTGATAAGAATCGGATGTAGATCTCTCCTGTGAGACACAGCCAGAATACGGCAAATACATAGGCGAATGCCAGCAGCAAACCACTGAACTGAGAATGGGACCTCTGTTGAAGGAATCAGAGAAAGGATTGAAAGAGCTTGAAGGGGCTTGAGACTCCATAAGAACAACAATGCCAACCAACCAGAGCCTCCAGGGACTAAACCACTACCCAAAGACCATACATGGACTGACCATGGGCTCCAACCTCATAGGTAGCAATGAATAGCCTAGTAAGAGCACCAATTGAAGGGGAAGCCCTTGGTCCTGCCAAGACTGAATCCCCAGTGAATGAGTTTGTTGCGGGGAGGGTGGTAATGGAGGAGGATGGGGAGGGGGAACACCCATAGAGAAGGGGAGGGGGAAGGGTTGGGGGGATGTTGACCTGGAAACTGGGAAAGGTAATAACAATTGAAATGTAAAGAATTACCCAACTTAATAAAGATGGAGAAAAAAATGGGGTACAGAGCAAATCAAAGAAATCTGAATTGAGGAATACCGAATGGGTGAGAAGCTCCTAAAGAAATTGTCAACATCTTTAGTCATAAAGGAAATGCAAATCAAAACAACCCTGTGATACCACCTCACACTAGTCAGAATGGCTAAAATCAAAAACTCAGGTGACAGTAGATGCTGGCTAGCATGTTCAGAAATAGGAGTGCCCGTCCATTGTTGGTGGGATTGCAAGCTGGTACAACCACTCTGGAAATCAGTCTGGAGGTTCCTCAGAAAATTGGACATAGTACTACATGAGGACCCAGCTATACCACTCCTGGGCATACACCCAAAAGATGCTCCAACATATAACAAGGACACACACTCTACTTTGTTCATAGTAGACTTAGCCAGAAGCTCGAAAGAACCCAGATGTCCTTCAACAGAGGAATAGATACAGAAAATGTGGTTCATCTATACTTCGGAGTACTCCTCAGCTGTTAAAAACAATGACTACATGAAATTCTCAGGCAAATGGATGGAACCAGAAAATATCATCCTGAGTGAGGTAACCCAATCACAAGAGAATACATATGGTATGCAATCACTGATAAGTGAATATTAGCCCGAAAGCATGGAATACCTAAGAAAAACTTCACAGATCATGTGAAGCTCAAGAAGAAGGAAGACCAAAAGACAAAGGATGCTTCATTTCTTCTTAGAAGGGAGAACAAAATACTCGTGGGAGGAAATACAGGGACAAAGAGTGGAGCAGAGACTGAAGAAAAGGTCATCCAGAGACTGCCCCACCTGGGGATTCATCCCATATGCAGTCACCAAACCCAGTCACTATTACTGATGCTAAGTAGTACTTGCTGACAGAAGCCTGGTATAGGTGTCTCCTGAGAGGCTCTGCCAGAACCCTACTAATGCAGATGAGGATGCTTGCAGCTAACCATCAGACTGAACAAGGGAACCCAATGGAGGAGTTAGAGAAAAGCCTGAAGTAGCTGAACGGGTTTGTGACACCATAGGAAGAACAACACTATCAACCAACCAGAGCTCTTAGTGACTAAATCACCAACCAATGAATACACATGGAGGGGCCCATGACTCCAGCCACATATGTAGCAGAGGATGGCCTTGTCCAGCATCAACAGGAGGAAAAGCCCTTAGTCCTCTGAAGGCTTGTTTCCCCAATGTTGGGGAATGCTAAGGCGTTGAGGTTGGTGTGGGAGCATCTTCATATAAGCAGGGTAAGGGTGATGGGGTATGGGGCGGGGAAGGGGATAATATTTGAAATGTAAATACATAAAATATCCAAGAAAATAAAAATTTAAAAGGTAAAAAATAAAAAATATATAATAAGAGGTGGGAATCTTCATATTCTTATCTACGATGTGTAATATTTATGTTACCATTAACAGTTCCAGGGTTTATTCAAGCCATCACCAGTAGGTATCGTCTTGTCCTTTTGATAACACCAGTCTAACACGTGTGAAGTGATAACACACTGTGGTTCTGATTCCATTTTCCACATGATTAGGGATGTTGAGTATTTTTATATCTGTTGGTCATTTGTATGCTATCTGTACAAAATATGTATATAGATATTTTGTCCATTTTTAATTAGGTTCTTTGTGTGACTTTGCTGTCAGTAACAGACTCGGTATATCATAGTAACCTCATGAGATTATAATTGAGCAAAACAATTTCTGTGCCCTAGTGATGTAGTTGTTGCACCATCACAGAATAATGCATTATTCATGCTTTTCTGGTGATGCTGGTGTAAGCAAGATTTCTACAGTCCTAGTCATAAAAGTATATAATTATGTATAATACTTAATACTTGACCATGATGAATGCCCGTGTTTCTTATTTATGTCTTTGCAACACTATAACTTTTTTGTCATTATTTGAGAATATATCTTTCCCCTAATAATAAAAAAGTTTACCGTAGACCAGTATGTTGCATAACACTGTCAGCAGCCACATATATCTTGGATTTACTGCCTCTCGAGATTCCATTATTCTCTGCATTTGATGGAATTGTGTGTTACTTTTGCTATCATAGTTTAAATATAAAATCCATTGCTAATATTACCAGTAGGAGGCCATGACCGCGATCTGCAACCACAGCTTTAAGAGATTAAGAGCGATGAAGGTGGAACATCAATCGTAGTATCTAGTTACTTTTCTTGCTGCTGTGAAAGAAGCGACTTAAGGGAAGAAAAGTATTTCTTCCGTTTGTCTCATAGTTCACAGCCTTTCACATCAGAGGACCTTTGGAGGCTTTGGAGCCAGATTAGCCACGGTGCTAGGAGATTCCTGCAGTTGTTCACGCCCCTGTGCAGATAGGAAGCAGTGAGCAGGACCAGACTTATAACCCTCAAATGCGTCCTCCGTGGCCTGGGGTTGCCAGATAAGCCTTGTCTAGAAGTTCTACGACCTTTCAAAACACTTCCCCTGGCTGGTGACCAAAGTGTTCAAGCACATAAGCCAAAGGAGAGCACGTCACATCCCAACTACAGCGGATGGTTATTGCTGTCTAGTGAGACGTTGGGGCGCTTTGGATGAGACTGTCTCAGCAGGCTCACATGTTTGAGCACGTAGTCCCCACTTAGTGGTGTGTCGTGGACGATGTTCAGGAGGTGTGGCCTTGTTGGAGGAGGTATGTCACTGGAGGTTGACTCTGAGCGTTTACACTCAGGCTATTTCCAGTTCGCTCTCTCTGCTTTGTGTTTGTGGTTCAGGTCGTGACTCAGAGCTTTTTGCTTCTGCCGCCATGCCTGGTACCTGATGCCATGCTCTCCTTCCACAATGGACTCTGACTGGAACCGTAAGACAAAAGAAACTTCTCTTTAAGTTGCTTAGGTCATGGTGTTACATCACAGCGACAGAAATGTAATTATTACAGGCCTTAAACTCTTCAAGAATAAGGACAAAATGGTGGACGCTATTAGAGGTCTGTCCTCAGACAACTGGATTGATGAGTTTAAAGAAGGAACTATACCATATAGGGAGAAATTTGGATGCCTTGCCTTGAAGATCAGACAGAGAAGTGCATCTCTCTCTGAACCACAGTAAGCATGGCTAAAGTAAAGTGTTTGAGGATGGTGAAAACAAGCCTGGTGTTCAGTATGGTCTTGAATTCACTGCTGTCTCTGGATATTTTCAATGGCTCCGTCCTCATTCTGTACACAATATAAAGTAAGTGGTATGTCTGTGAGTGCGGAGACAGCTGAAGGATGGTTTAAACCTATGCAAGCTGGTTATAAAAGAACCTGCCTGCCAGAGCAAATCTTCATTATGATTGTGATGTCCTTACTCTGAACAATGATGTCTAAACAGACTTCCATCCACAAGGAGGCGGATTCAACGCCAGGTTTAGTGTCTTTTAAAAGCAGGATAACAATCTTGCTTGAGGGTACTTTTGCAGACCACAAATTCAATTTGACTTGTTCGTGTTCTGGCATAATGAGAATCCCAAAGCCTTCAAGCATTTCAACACTAAGTAGCCAGGTGTCCAGGAAGCTATTTCATCTATGTGTAAGTGCGCACTAGGGGATTTTCACAGTGATGAGATTATGTAACTACGCAATTTTTAGAATGTACCCCAATTATTAGGTGATACATGAGTAGTTGAATGTGTTGTTTGTTTTTGCTGTTGGGTTACATGAGGTCCTTAAATATTTTGGATATTAACCCCTCATTGTAAATGTAGTTTGCAAACATTTTCTTTTGTTCCATGAGGCTGTTTGTTTTGTTGTACTGTTTGCTTTGAATGAAATTTTAGACTTAGACTGTCCCCTTTTTTCCTTTTCTTGTCAAATCACAATAAACCATTGTCAACTTAAATGTTAAGAAGCCCTTTTTCTGGATGTTTTTCTCTAGGCATTTTATAATTTTAGATTTTATATTTAAATGTGTAGTCTATTTTGAATTGCTTTTTTAATGTGATGTAAGACAAGAGTAATTTCAAGTTTTTGTATATATTTAATTATTTGATTGAAGACGAGGTAGGGGTGTGTGTGTGTGTGTGTGTGTGTGTGTTTGCATGTTTTTAAAAATTAGTACACAGGGTCCTTTTGATGGTAATCCATTATTAAGTTAATATAAATATGGCTTAGTTTCTTCTTGACTACTTTTTAAAGCTTCGATGTTGTTTCTAA
This sequence comes from Rattus rattus, assembly GCF_011064425.1. Classification (NCBI taxonomy): domain Eukaryota; kingdom Metazoa; phylum Chordata; class Mammalia; order Rodentia; family Muridae; genus Rattus; species Rattus rattus. The sequence goes on along the minus strand of NC_046155.1, from coordinate 110,665,375 downwards.
AACTACTGACCTGAAACTTTTTTCTGTCATGTCTATTTGTATAAATTTGAGACTTAGAGTTCATAGCACCTCTTAATGTTATTTTTCTTTATTATTATTTTCATTTATTATTGTTGCTATTGTTTAATTTCTTGGTGCTTGGCAAAATGGCTCAATGGGTGATGGCATCAGCTGCTAAGCCTGATGAACTGAGTTTGATTCCCAGGACCTACCTGGTCCTTATAAGGGAATCAAGTCTCAGAAGTTGTCCTTTGATCTTCACATGCATGCTGCAGCCTGAGCTCTCCCTCCCTGAGTAAGTAATTTCTCTTATTTATAATCCTGTTCAATAAAAATAACTTTCCAGTTGTTTCATAAATAGTAACAGTAGACCCTCAATAACTAGGACATCTTACCTCTGCTTTTAGATATTTGCATCCCTGGACCTTGGCCCTTTGTATTCAGACTGTGATTTATCACCGTCTCTCCTGGCTCAAGTATTCAGAATTGGACTGAAACCTTTAGATGATAATCCGTGATTACCTAGAGCTTTCTGGGTGTTCATTGTTGTTCCAGTTAACAGAGAACTGTGGATCTTCTTGACCTCCAGAATTGCATGAGCCAGTCTCTCTCTCTCTCTCTCTCTCTCTCTCTCTCTCTCTCTCTCTCTCCTCTCTCTTTTATTTCTTTAAAGGACCCTGATGGATAAGGACTGTCAGTAGAGAGTTCAACAAGGTTCACTGAATGGAATGTTCTACCTCAGTAATCTTTACTTTAAGCCTCACTAGTGTTTGGCACATTTTTTTTTTTTTATACTTTCACAACCACTGCCTTCTAACTTCTTTGGTTTCCTTTCTGCTTCATGAACACAGCACATATTCTGACTCTAGGACTTATGCCTTCTAGCTTGTTTATCTTTCCTTGAGGACTTTTTACTTGCTATGATCCTTTTCTGCCAGGCAGCTTTTGACTTGATCTCTATTTTTTTCTTTTAAAGATTTATTTTTTTTAATATCAAAAGGAAATAAGCAATTGTCTAGCTCCCTGAGACTTGAAGTGTATTCTTTTTTCTCTTTTTTCTTTTATTGGATTTTTTATTTACATTTCAATTGTTATTCCTTTTCCTTGTTTCCCAGAGATAAGCTCCCTATCCCATAAAGATTTATTTTATTTATATGAATACATTGTAGCTGTCTTCAAACACACCAGAAGACGGCATCAGATCCCATGAAAGATGGTTGTGAGTCACCATGTGATTACGGGGAATTGAACTCAGGATCTCTAGAAAAGTCATCAGTGCTCTTAACCACTGAGCCATTGCTCCAGCACCCTAATTTTATGTAAAATTATCACTAAGTGTTAGCTTCCAGAGAGGCCTTTTCTGAACACCTTATAAAATGGCTAGTCTATGTGATACTGTCTTACATATCATTTCTATGCATATTGATTTTCTCAAAAATGGATCATATGAGTTCAGAAGACTAGGAATAGTGTTCCTTAGGCTTGTGGCTCAATTATTCTTATTAGAAAAGTATGTGGTGTTTTTATTTTTTCCTTTTTTATTAATCATTCCACTTATGTACATCTCAAATGATATCCCACTTACGGGTTTCCCCTCCACAAGCCCCCTTCCCATAACCTCCCTCTCCTCCCTCCCCTTTGCCTCTATGAGGGTGCCCCCCACCCTCTCCCACCCCACCTCTCCAGCATTTCCCTAGACTGGGACATCAAACATCCACAGGACCAAGAGTCTCGCCTCCCATTGATGTCAGACAAGGCCATTCTCCAATACCTATGTATCTATAGCCGTGGGTTCCTCTCTGTACACATCTTGGTTCGTGGTCTAGTCCTTGGGAGCACTGGGTGGTCCAGCCAGCTGATGCTGTTCTTCTATGGGATTGTAATCCCCCTCAGCTCCTCTGGTCCTTCCACCAGCTCCCCCACCAGAGTCTCTGAGCTCAGTCTGATGGTTGGCCCCAAGCATCCACATCTGTATCGGTCAGTTGCTGGCTGAACATACCAAGGAGCAGTCATACCAGGTTCTTGTCAGCAAGTGCCTCTTGGGAACAGCAAGAGTGTCATGTTTAGTGTCTGCAGACAGGAAGGATCCCCAGGTGGGGCAAACCTCAAATGTCCCTTCTCTGCTACATTTTTTGTCCCTGTTCTTCCTTTAAACAGGTTAAAAGCTTTGAGATAGGTGTGTGACCCTATCTCACCACCAGGGGTCTTGCCTATCTACTGGAGGTGGTCTCTACAGGTTCTATCTCCCTTTCACTGCTAAAATCATCCCTGTTGGGTCTTGGGAGCCTCTCATTTCCTTGGCATCTGGGGCCCTCCAGTAGCTATCCCCAGTTCTACATCACCCCCTGCTACATATTTTTATTTGATTTCCTGACCCTCTGTACCACTCTCCTGTCCCCTCCAGTACCTGGTATTGCCCCCTTATTTTCTTCCCCTCCTCTATCCCTCCCAGGTCCTTCCTCCCCCCACCTCCAGTGATCATTCTGTTCTGCCATCAACACAGGACTGAAGCATGAACACCCTGGCCTTCCTTTGGCTCCATATGGTCTGTAGGTTGTATCATGGACATGTGAATTTTTAGGCTAATATCCATTTATCAGTGAGCACATACCATGTGTATTCTTTTGTGCTTGGGTTACCTCACTGAGGATGATGTTTTCTAGTTTCATCCACTTGCCTGCAGATTTCATGAAGTCATTGTTTTAAATAGCTGAGCAGTACTCCATTGTATAAATGTACCACATTTTCTGCATCCATTCTTCCGTTAAGGAACATTTGGGTTGTTTCTAGCGTCTGACTATGATAAATAAGTCTACTGTAAATATGGTGGATCATATGTTTTTATTATATTTTGGAACATATTTTGAGTATATACCCGGGAGTGGTATTAATGGGTTTTCAGGTGAAACTATTTCCAATTTTCTGAGGAACCATCAGACTGATTTCTAGAGTGGTTGTACCAGCTTGCAATCCCACCAGCAATGGAAGAGTGTTTGTTCCTCTTTCTCCACAGCCTCACCAGCATCTGCTGTGACCTGAGTTTTTGGTCTTAGCCATTCTGATGGTGTGAGGTGGAATCTCAGGGTCCTTTTGATTTGCATTTCCCTGACGACTAAGGATGTTGAAAATTTCTTTAAGTACTCCTAAGACATGTGAGATTCCTCAGTTGAGAATTCTCTGTTTTGCTCTGTACCCCATTTTTAATAGGGTTATTTGGTTCTCTGGAGTCTAACTTCTTGAGTTCTTTGTATATTTTGGATATTAGCCCTCTATCCCATGTAGGGTTAATAAAGATCTTTTTGCAACTTGTGAGTTGCCATTTTGTCTTAGTGACAGTGTTCTTTGCCTTACAGAAGCTTTTCAGTTTTAAGAGACCCTATTTGTTGATTATTGATCTTAGGGCAATAAGTCATTGGTGTTCTGTTCAGGAAATTTCCCCCTGTGCCCATGTGTTTGAGGCTTGAATTCTATCAGACCTTCAAAGAAGACCAAAAATCAATACTTTTCAAACTATTCCGCAAAATAGAAACAGAAGGAACACTATCCAGTTCTTTCTATGAAGCCACATTTACACTGATACCTAAACCACACAAAGACCACACAAAGAATGAAAACTTCAGACCAATTTTCCTTATGAATACTGATGCAAAAATACTCAATAAAATTCTTGCAAACTGAATCCAAGAATACATCAAAACAATCATTCACCATCATCAAATAGGCTTCATCCAAGGAATGCAGAGAGAGTATATGGAAATCTTTCAATGTAATCTACTATATAAACATTCTCAAAGAAAAACACATGACCATCTCATTAGATGCTGAAAATATATTTTACAAAATACAACACCCCTTCATGAGAGACCAGAAATTCAAGGTCCATACCTAAACATAGTAAAAGCAACATACCTCAAACCAATAGTCAACATCAAAATGAATGGAGAGAAACTCAAAGCAATCCCATTAAAATCAGGGAAAAACAAGGTTGCCCACTCTCTCCCTACCTATTCAATATAGTACTTGAAGTTCTAACCAAAGCAATTGGACAACAAAGGAGGTCAAAGGGATACAAATTGTAAAGGAAGAAGTCAAAGTATCACTATTTGCAGATGATATGATAGTATACATAAGCAACCCCAAAAATTCTTCCAGAGAACTCTTACAGCTGATGAACAACTTCAGCAAAGTGTCTGGATTTAAAATTAACTTAAACAAATTAGTAGCCTTCCTCTACTCAAAGGATAAACATGCTGAAAAAGAAGTTAGGGAAATGACAACCTTCATAATAGTCACAAATAATTCATCTTGGTGTGACTCTAACCAAGCAAGTGAATGATATTTATGACAAGAACTTCAAGTCCCCGAAGAAAGAAATTGAAGAAGACTTCAGAAGATGGAAAGATCTCCCATGCTCATGGATTGGCAGGATTAATATAGTAAACATGGTGATCTTACCTGAAGCAATCTACAGTTTCAATGCAATCCCCACCAAAATTTCAGGTCAATTCTTCATAAAGTTAGAAAGAACAATTTTCAAATTCATTTGGAATAACAAAAATCCAGGATACTGAAAACAATTATCAACAATAAAAACTTCTGGAGGAATCACCATCCCTGACCTCAAGCTGTCTTACAGAGCAATAGTAATAAAAATTACACAGTATTGGTACAGAGACAGGCAGGTAGATCAATGGAATAGATTTGAAGATCCAGAAATGAACCCTCACACCTATGGTTACTTGATCTTTGACAAAGGAGCTAAAACCATCCAGTGGAAAAAGACAGCATTTTCAACAAATGGTGCTGGTTCCAATGGTGGTCAGCATGTAGAAGAATGCAAATCAATCTGTTTTTATCTCCTTGTACAAAGCTCAAGTCCAAGTGGATCAAGGACTTCCACATAAAATCAGATACACTGAATCTAATAGAAGAGTATGTGACATTAGCTCAGTGAATATACGTTAAAATGAGTGACTAGAGTTTCTTCTGACATAGTTTTCTATTTCACCACCCTTCTAAGGATATCTAAACTCTATTAATACCTTCATTAAAACATGCTTCATCATCAGAAACATATGTATGAACATGGGCATTGGCTGAACACTGAGGCTCATTCCTCATTCTATCAAAATCTTTCCTTTGTGGCTTTTCTGCTTATCGATTACAGTAGTTTCAAAAGGAAATACATGCTTCTGCCATTTCACTTCTAACAGATATTGCTTTGGCTCGGCTAGAGTCCTTGCATTGTTGGAAATGCCCCAGTGGTTCCCCTCCTAAGGTGGAAGCTCTTGTCCAGTGACTCAGTGGGCATAGAATTGCTTTAGCCCTTCAGTCTTTTTATAGATCAGTTTAATAATTATGACTTGTGCTTTCCTATGCTAAATTTTGTACCCTTGTCTTATTAGAAGGTGGAAACTTGGAAGGATAAGTCAAACGTTCTTACTCATATGGCCTTTTCCCCTAAGAATACATTTCCTGCAAATCAGTTTCACATGAATCAGGACCCACAGGGTTTGTTTCTGAGAAATCTCATCTAATGCCACAAGAGAAGATGCCTTGTTGATATGTTTCCCCAATGGACTATACTGTAGCCTTGAGTTTCTTATCCTCCCCAAATCCAGGTGTGTGTAGCATTTACCTGGGGTACAGAGGTATTTGGAAAACTTCATGTCTGGGTAATTTTCTCTGCAGATAGGCTTGAAGTCCTCTGTAAATTTATAGAGGAAAAGAGGAGGTGTGTGTGTGCGATTGATTGCTTCTTTTTTCATTAGTGCTGCAGTCTATTCTACTAATCTACCCCACTTCTCTGTATTACTCCTCTTTCACACCAGTTCAAAAGTCACTGGCATTTCTTCTTGTTCTGTTCACCTCACCAATGCTATTTCCTGTCATACCACATTCTTTATTAGTGAAGATTGTTGCCTAAGCTGTCAGCTTTCCAATTATGGTGCAGCATAATTACAAGCATGTTAAGCAATTATTCGTTGTGCATGTCACCTTTAGTTGGTTGTGAGGTGCTTATGGGCAGACACCCTGTCTCATAGATCTCTGCTTTTCCTCCACAGCTCAATACAGCACTGTGTTTACATTACCCATATGACGAACTGTTTTTCAGAATGAAGTATATTGGTCAGCTTGATATGAAAAGACATGGACTTTATCGAAGTACTTTCCTACTCTTCTGACACTTATCGCTGAAACGAACAGTTGTTTTCTCTGAGTTTGATGATTTATAGTTTGCCTTTCTTAATTGCTTGTTGAAAAGAAGGATTAAATTAATCTGCTTATACTACTACTGCACTAGGGCATTTATTAAGATTCACTTATTAAATGTAGAGGATTCTCTTGGTTCATCTACTGTCAAGTGTTACCTACATTGAATTGCCTAGATCAGGAACACTTACTCATTGAAGAGATTCGAGATTGTACTTTATTCACTGGGATACTGGACAGAAACCAACTTGGCAAGATCTTCTTAGTCATTAGTGTGATGGTATCTATCTCTGTACAGCCTGAGAAAGATCTTCCTAGTCATCAGTGTGATGGTATCTTTGCACAGCCTGGGAAAGATCTTCTTAGTCATCAGTGTGATGGTATCTATCTCTGCACAGCCTGAGAAAGATCTTCATAGTCATTAGTGTGATGGTATCTATCTCTACAGCCTGAGAAAGATCTTCATAGTCATTAGTGTGATGGTATCTATCTCTACAGCCTGAGAAAGATCTTCATAGTCATTAGTGTGATGGTATCTATCTCTACAGCCTGAGAAAGATCTTCTTAGTCATTAGTGTGATGGTATCTCTCTCTGCACAGCCTGAGAAAGATCTTCTTAGTCATTAGTGTGGTGGTATCTCTCTCTACAGCCTGAGAAAGATCTTCTTAGTCATTAGTGTGATGGTATCTATCTCTGCACAGCCTGAGAAAGATCTTCTTAGTCATCAGTGTGATGGTATCTATCTCTCCACAGCCTGAGAAAGACCTTCTTAGTCATCAGTGTGATGGTATCTATCTCTGCACAGCCTGGGAAAGATCTTCTTAGTCATTAGTGTGATGGTATCTATCTCTGCACAGCCTGAGAAAGATCTTCTTAGTCATCAGTGTGATGGTATCTATCTCTCCACAGCCTGAGAAAGATCTTCTTAGTCATTAGTGTGATGGTATCTATCTCTCCACAGCCTGAGAAAGATCTTCTTAGTCATTAGTGTGATGGTATCTATCTCTCCACAGCCTGAGAAAGATCTTCTTAGTCATCAGTGTGATGGTATCTATCTCTGCACAGCCTGAGAAAGATCTTCTTAGTCATTAGTGTGATGGTATCTTTGCACAGCCTGAGAAAGATCAAAGCTTCAGTTGGTTCTCACCAAATAATCATGTAACATGAATTTTGTTAGATTTAAAATATTTTTCTCTATTAATAAATTTTGTTCTTTCATGAATGTACATTACATAGTTGGGTCCCTCTCCCTCAGCCTTCTCCCATTTTTCTCTCTCCTTCCAGCCTCTGCCCCCTTCGCTATAAGTTTCTTGCCTCTATTTACTAGTTTTGGTTTTGTTTAATGTCTAGCAGAGATTAATCAGGGCTGTCCATGTGATTTAGAGTTTGGACTTAACTATCAGTGACTGGTAGGTACCCAACTGACTACCGTGCTTCTCCTCCCAGAATCTGTCCCTAACAGAACAGTATGTTTATGACAATGTGTATTCCTTCCCTTTGAAAGATGACTTTATAAGGGTCTGACTTTTGTGGACCCAGTGCCAGTATGCCCAGCTTCTGTGAGTTTATAGTGACTGTGTTTTTTCTCCTGTGTAGGAGATATTTCACAGCTCTCTTCCCATCTCCAGATCATCTATACTTTCTGTGATCTTTTTCTACACTGTTCTCTAAGCCTTAAGGAAGGAGTGTAAATGCCTTATCTAGGGCTGAGACCTACAGTGTTAGTGATGTTAATACCAACATGTTCTTCAGGCATAGATCTTTGCAGACCTTATAATTTTTATATTCTTTAAAGAACAAGTGGCAAATTAGTATAAATTTTAGATGAAGTATGGAATAGTGAGTTCTGAAAAAACTTGGGTAATATCAAGGACAAAAATCACTCTCTGTGAAGAAATTTTAAAACCAAGTATGTCAAAGAAAGTTGTTAGTATTCTATGGTTAACTCATGAAGACCTGAGCTGATTGTAGTGGTCCAGTATTTAAGAATAAAGTAAGAGCATGATAGGCATGAGTTTAAGGCCAACCTGAGGTACAGAATGAGCTTGTATAAAACAACCGAACAGCCAAACAAACAAATAAACAAAAAACAAAGCAAAGAACTAAGAACCCCTTTAAATTATTTGTATGTAGTTATATGTGTGTGTCATCAATCAAAGATATGTTTATCAAATATTTACTATACATGGCAATAGGTTGTTTGCAAGCACTGAAGATTTATTGTCTGTTCTGGCTAAGAGTTTATTTACAATCTGTCTGGCAAAACACAACAGATACTTTTGGTGAAATGGTAAATGTCATAAGACTATACAGAATATGTTAAGTTGTGCTGGCTTTTGCTTACAGCTTTTGCTTTGAACACTTAACAGTTCCTTTCATTGTATTGGTTCTGAGTCACATTACTTCTGATTTAAAATATTGGAGTAATGTCTAGTAATTAATTATTTATTTTCTCATGGAGTAAATAAACAAATGGTCCAAAAACAAAACGATAGAAAAGTTAAAGGAGATCAGGTGTGGTTAGTAAATTATGCCTTGAGGAGGTATTATTCAGTCAAGTCCACATGGGAAACCCATAGAAAACCAAAGCCAACAGTGGAGGGTGTAGCTTTCTCTAGAAACAGGAAAGCTGCAGATAGTGAGTCATAGCTATTCTGTTTTCAGTTCTTTTTCTATATATGACCATCACTGAAAATTATTTATTAATAAATTCAAGTGATCTGAAAACATCATGTGCCAATTACGAAATTTGTACAGCTCTGCTCTGTTTTTTTTTCTTCTCCGTCTTTATTAAATTGGGTATTTCAATTGTTATTCCCTTTCCCAGTTTCCAGACCAACATCCCCCTAGCCCCTCCCCGTCCCCTTCTATATGGATGTTCCTCTCCCCATCCTCCTCCCATTATCGCCCTCCCCTAACAATCCCATTCACTTGTGGTTCAGTCTTGGCAGGACCAAGGGCTTCCCCTTCCACTGCTGCTCTTACTAGGCTATTCATATGCAGTTGGAGCTCCATGGGTCTTTGGGTAGTGGCTTAGTCCCTGGAAGCTCTGGTTGGTTGGCATTATTGTTCATATGGGGTCTCAAACCCCTTCAAACTCTAAACCTCCATGTTACTGTTAAACTTTTCAGCTGTACAGTTTCAAAGCAACAATTTTCTTTACATTTGCCAAGATGGTTCGTTAATTTATCATGATGACTCTTGTTTTAAATTATTTAATACTTCAGTCATTTGTGGCCAATATATCTTTCCTCTAGGAGCCTTTATTTACTTTTATTAAGCATTTTAGTTAGTCTAACAATTATCAGTTTCATTATGGTATTTTCATCTATCTATATCATTGTACTTTGCTTGTATTGGTCAATCTACTGTTCTCCTGTAACTCATCCTTCCTTCTTTCCTCCCATTGGTTCTCTTTCTCTCTGCAGGTGGTCCCCCTTGTGTCATATATATGTCAAATTAAATGCATATTCTATTGCCTTTCTTCCTGCCACTCACTCTTGCTCCTGCCCAACCTTAAACATCTTCTCTTCCTTACCGTCCCTGATCAACCACGTTTGTTCTTTTCCGCTGTGTCATGGTTGAGATCATCTTTTTCCTCTTCTGTGGGGAAAGGGGGTGGGGAATGTTGGCCTGGAAACCTGGAAAGGGAATAACAATTAAATGTAAATAAGAACATTTTGTACATATACCACATTTTCTGTTTTTTAATTTTTCTTTTATAGTAAGTATAGATCTTTATAGATTTTTTTCACATAATATATCCTGAATATGGTTTCTTCTCCCTCTACAATTCCCAAGTTCTAAGTTCTCTCCAAATCCTATCCTATTCCATTCACCTTCCTTCTTTCTCTGACTGGCAAAATAAAATGATTCTTTAAATTCTTAAAATAACAAAAATACTTTGAACTACCACTGGCCTAGCATATCTCACAAGCTGGACACCAGTAACACATTTTCTTTATTTGTTAATCCATAGATGGACATTTAGTTTATTTCCTTATTTTGAGAACTGCAAATATTTGTACAGGTATCTCTGTGATATGCTGATTTAGATTGTTTTGGGTATGTAACCAGGAGTTGTATAGCTGGGGCATAGGGTAGTTCTATTTTTTGGAGGATGGTCATATTGACATGTATAGTGGATACAGGTGATTATGTTACCACTAGCTGTGTGCAAATGCCTTTTTTATACTACATCTGTTCTAGAGTTAGTTATTGTTGTTTTCTTAATGATAGCCATTGCGAGTAGGGTGAGAAGAAATTTTAATGTAGTTTCAATCTACTTTTTATTGATGACTAAGGATATAGAACATTTTTATACCATTTTAATATATAAATTGAAATTTCATATTTATTATTTTGAATACATTTTAATTATCATATACATTTATTGATTGAATGATTTGGGTTGGAAATGGAATGTTTTCAATTATTTATGCATTTTAGATGTTATATATGAATCTGCAGTCAGATGTCTAGTTCACCAAGATTTTCACCAATTATGTAGTCTGTATCTTCTTTCACTCTGTTGACTTTTGTTATGCAAGAGCTTTAATTTCATAGAATCCTATCTTAGTTATTCTATTGCTGAGAAGAGATACCATGAACAAGAAAAATCTTATATCATAAGGCATTTAGTTGGAGGCTTGCTTACAGTGTCAGAGGGTTAGTTCATCATCATCATGGTGGTAACAAGACAGTCATGGTGCTGGAGTAGCTGAGAGCTTTATATTCTGATCTGAAGGTAGTGTGCAGAGAAGAGAAGAGGCAGAGAGAGAGAGAGAGAGAGAGAGAGAGAGAGAGAGAGAGAGAGAGAGAGAGAGAGAAACACACAGAGAGAAACAGAGAGAGACAAAGAGACTGCACTGAGCTTGGCATTGGCTTTGAAACTGCAAAGCTAGTGACACACCTCCTCTATCAAGCCACAGCTTCTCCCCAAGAAGTCAACACCTAACCCTTCCCAAACAGTTTACCAGTTGAAGACTAAGCATGTAAATATACGAGCTGATTGGGGTATTCTTGTCAAACTACCTCAAATTCCAACTCTTAAATTATTCTTTATTTTCTGAGACTGTCATTTTTGGAATGTCCTAACTTGTTCATATGGATTGATGTTCTTTCCTTGTGCTTTTCCTCTTAACACTTACATTCAACGTTGTTGATCTTTCATTAGGATTCTTGATACATTTTATTGGTTTTTATATACTTTGAAAGTTAGGGATAGAGATTCATTCTATATGTAGATATCCAATATTCTCAGTATTATTTGTTGGAAAAGTGTGACTTTGCTGAAGTTTTTTTTATCAGCTGTAGGGGGGCCTGGTATAGCTATAGCGTCCTCTGGGACGCTCTGCCAGAACCTGAACAATACAGATGTGGATGTACACAGCCAAACATCAGACTGAGCGCAGGAACCCCAATGGAAAAGTTAGGGCAAGGACTGTAGGAGCTGAAGGGATTTGCAATCCCATAGGAAAAACAATATCAACCAACCAGACCCGCCCCCCAGTGATCTCAGGGACTAAACCGCCGACCAAAGAGTACATATGGGGGGACCCATGGTTCCAGCTGGATATGTAACAGAGGATTGTCTTATAGGACATCACTGGAAGGGGAGCCCTTTGGTCCTATGGGGTAGGAGAGTGCTAGGGCACTGAGGCAGGAGGCGGTGGGCAGGTGGGAAAGAACCCTCATAGAGGCAGGGAGGTAGCGGGAGAGAATAGGGAGTTTGTGGAGAGGAAAGTGGGAATAACATTTGAAATGTAAATAAAATAACTAATAACAAAAAAAGAAAAGGAAAGCAAAGTGTGACTTTTCTCCAATGTAAATTTTTGACACCATTGCTAAAAATTAGCTGGCTGTTGGTATAGAATTATGTTCTCTATTCTGTATAATATAATATCAAATATGTACATGAAGGAAGTTAATTGTATGTTAGTTAGGTCACCATGTGGGTAAAATGAAGTTCAAGCTTGTTTTGAAAAGACAAAAGAAAAGCAACAACAATAAAAAACCCAATCAATATTTTTTATTTTGTCACAGAAAACTAAGAGAAACCTCAGAGGATCATTGCTCCCACCGTGCTCTGATGTGTTCCCTGACACAAGTTCATACATAATTCCCATATACCGTTCTTTCTTTTGCGCTAGAAATTCTAACTCACACACTGATCTGTTCTCGAACTGAGATATGCCAATAAAAGTCCACTTGCTGTTTGAAAAAAAAAACCCAACCAACCAAAAAAAAAAAAAAAGAATTATCCCATTTATTACTCAATAATACACAGACACATATTTTCTGTATTTTTGAGCACCTATGAGTCTCTTTATTAACCATTTCATTGCACAAAGTTACTTTTCTGATGAGTACTATCTATGAGGTATACAGACAAATATTTAGACAAGTATTTGCCATTATATCAATATGATAAAATAACAAGTTCACTCTTAAGGTTTCTTGTTCCTGGCTGTATCATATCCCTTCTTTCAGAGCTCAAAATACATTATTGAAGGGGACTTAGAAAGATTGCAAGATTCACAGTTAGCAGAGTTCTGAGGTGAAATGGTATTTTCTGAATAGAACAACTGGTTGTACACAGCACCTGTGGTTGACTACAAAAGACTTAAATAGGATAAACCCAGTCACCATTGTAGCACAGATGATGAAGAAACACAGGAGACCCCATTAGTTAGAACCAGAGGACTACAAAATATAGTAAGAATAGATCTTGAAATTGGGAGGGAAACGTAGGGAAATCTAAAAGGAGCCGGAGGACTATGTGGGTGGATGTGCTCAAAATCCATTGCATGCATGTATGAAATTATCAAAGAATAAATAAAATACATTTGAAATTGAGTTGAAGGGGAATGTTTGATATACATATCATTCCAATCCTGTCAGAAGAGGCCCATTCTTGCTCAGTCCATGAGAAGGAAATATGGGAGCTGGAAAGACATCAGACAAACAGAACCTGAAAGATTTTATTTTAACCACTAAATGCACCTTATTAGAAATCTTAAGAGAGTGGGGGAAAAGAGATATTAACAAATAATGCCTGAAGTTCAAAATGATACACATGATATCAAATCTAAGTGTGAATGATTTTTGAAACTAAAATCTTCTAAAGCAATTGCCTTTTCTTAACTCTCCTTTGACTATATTGTGAAAGTAAACTGTTGAGTAAAACAAATACTTCACTGAAACACACACACACACACACACACACAGACACACACACACAGAGACACACACACATAGACACACACACAGACACAGACAGACTCACAGACACAGACACACCCACACAGATACACGCAGACACACACACAAACATAGACACACACAGACACACACACAGACACACACAGGCACACACACAGACACACACACACACACATACACACACACACACACACACTAAAGGTATGAACAACCCATATATAATAAGGATGTTCTGATCAAGATGGGCCACACATTGTAACAGTGATCTTAAAAGATCATCTTAACATTGATATGCCATTTTGTTTTTGCTTACTACACTCTGTGATGTTTGCACATCACAACAGAATTGCCTAACAATACTTCTATGCAAACATATTTGTACGGTGAAGCACTGCATGAGTGTGCCAAGAGACGGTCTCCATGTGGGGCACACCAGAGTGTGCTAAACAGACATATGTCCTGTCACTGCAGAATTGTATGAGCACACTTCTAACTTTTACAAGAAATTAAAAGCTTGAGATCATTGATTGCTCAATGGACTGTGGCATGCTCAAGGAACACATTGCTTCTGGTGAAATTCCCATGCTTATTTGTCATGAATAAACAGTTTGTGCTTCTCTCATTCTGAATGGCTAACTGTAAGAGGTCTATGTCTGACAGCCAAACTTGACCTGTGTCTCAAAATAGCTGTATAAATATTTCGTTCCACTCTGGAGCTTACATTCTCATTTTGAATTTTCATTTATCAGTATCAAATGCGATTGCCTTTTCTCATTATTATGTAAAAGGAACGATTCTGTTATTTTTCAGTTTGAAGCAAACAGACTACAAAATATCATGCTGTGTCAAAGGCAAAAAACTGCTTCTGAAGGAGAAAAATATTCAGCAGGACCACTGTATAAACAAGAATGAAAAAGAATATGAAATTACTGTGAACTACATCTGATAAAGACAAAGAAGGCTCTATACACCATGATTTCCCAAAAAAGAATACAAAAATGGGGGAATTCTGTGGCCATACCATCTCTTTTTCTTATAACTTTTCTACAATGTGAAATCAGCTTTGGTTTGAAAAAAAATGGATTGTTCAAGAAAATTGCAGTGAGCTTCATATCTTTTCTCCTCTAAGTTTCTGGTTTTAAAGACACAAAGCTATTACCTTCTGATGGGTGTTTGGTGATCTGTGCAAGATGGGTCACAGCCTAGCTTTCTTACAGACAGCTCAGTAAAAAGCTGACAAGTGGTAGGAAAGAATGCTCTAGTTAGCTTATTAATATTTTGTTTTAAAAGAAATCCATGGATGACTGGACAGAGAGATTAAAGTCTGATGAATAGCAAACTGGCCAGGCTCAAAAGCAATAAGGGGAAATTGCTCTCCTGTCACTACCTTAGATGAGCTTTGGGATGGTTGATACCTGACCATACAAAGATTTTTCTAAATATTTCATCTAAATGGGAAAAAAAATGGGGGGCAGGGTAGGAAGTGGTAAAGTTGCCACCTGCTAAACTCAAGGACCTTTGTACTGTATAGAAGAAGGAAGGAGCTGACCCTTTAAGTTGCCCCCTGTCCTTCACATGCATAACTTGGCTTGGACATTCACACACACAAATGCTTCTGTGCACATTTACCTAGCATTCATGACAATGAAACAATGAGACAGGATCATGCATTGAGTACGACCTGACCTACTTAGTGAGGTCACGTTTCAACCAACCACAGGCTTGGTACTTTTAAACCACTTTAAGCAAATGTCCGACTTTTCTTCACTCTTAATTTTGAAACTCTTAGCAGCAAAAATCCAACAACAATGTGGTTCTGAGAAGGCCAGTGTAGTTCAAAGTTAAGTAGACCAATCCTTGTTTTACTGTGTAGTGCAAGCTATCATATAATCAAAACTTGGGAAGATATTACTCTGTATTCCTTAATATATTAAATTCATAGGGATTGTATATGACTGCCTTTTAAAAATGAGGTACTTTTAGGGAAATCTTTATAAAATAATGAGAATATTAAGCAAAAATCTGAAAACCCTTAACTCATTTCAGAATATCTTTAAATAACAGAGAAGCAATCTTTCACACACTGGATGATAATTCCACATACAGCAAGGGACAAATCTTTATGTCTAGAAAAGTCCCTTGCACATCAGAGAAATCCAATAAATGTTTCATTTTCATTTAATCAATGCATAGTCACCGTGTGTGCAAAGCTCTGATATTTGGTACATAGTGCATGTATTCCACCAAAACTTCATTCATAATGAACATCAGTGAAGTGGTTACTTACACAATAGAGTATCTGTCATACATAGGATATTGTCAAGATCTGCCAAAAATGTGCACATATGTAGTACAATGTAAAAGAGGATTAGATAAAAAACTAAAAACAAATGAAGAAAAAAAAAGAAAAAAGAAAAGAAAAGAAAACCCAAGACAAAACAAAACAAAAAACTCACAAAAAGCAAAGATCAGTCAGCTAGACAAGGATGTTCGTCAGTCAACATTTTGTGTTTATCATTTATGAAAAGAAGACAAAAATCAATTATTTAACAGTTTCGCAGTAGCTGTTTATTGTTTGATTTTGAGTTTGGATCTCTCTGTGAAGTTCAAGCTCATTTCAGACTCCTAGTTTTTTGACTCTGGGATTACAGTGGCATGTGTAAAATGTGGAAGAAAATGTCTCAAAACATTTTAAGAAATGAATATTCATAAGCACAGCGCTCTCTCTCTCTCTCTCCTCTGTGTATGTTTGTGAGTGTATTTGTGTGAGTGTGTGTGTGTGTGTGTGTGTGTGTGAGAGAGAGAGAGAGAGAGAGAGAGAGAGAGAGAGAGAGAGAGAGAGAGAGAGAAGGGAGCTATGTAGCAATCTAGAAATAATTTAGCAGTTGCTGAATAATGAATGTGCCAGGATGTTAGGGATTAAGCCATTGGCCAATATGATATTCAGCACACAGAGAAATTGTCCAAATTAGATGATGGATATGGTACATGACTATTTAAAAAATATAAAATATTTGTGCCTTTGTGAGATGAAATGTAGGAATCACAAAAGCTGGAACCATGGAGAGTCATGCAGGAATAACACAGATTAAAAGCACAGCAATGTGACAGAGGATGTAGGAGAGTGACTTCATCTATATTGGATGTTAGCAATTATGTATAAATATAGAAATATTTAATATTGCATATATATGTTAATGACATAAACATTTCTACAATTTCATGTTTCCTGTTATTTTTTGACAGTTTTTCTGCCCTTTCTTATTTAAAAGAAGTAGCCACATTCTATTATTATAGGCTATTTTTGTTTGTCCCTTTATCACTAAAAGCATGCTTTTATTCATTTGATCATTTAATTTTAGTCTTTAAACTTTAAAAGGAATATGTGTGTTAATTTCTACCCTGGAAGATGGAGGTTTTGCTGTCTTTCATAGATACAATTATCTCCCTAAATACATGAATTCATTTTGGCTCCTATTTTTCCTTTCAATTGAAGAAATTTCTTTTCATGTAATATATTCTAATCATGGTTTTCCTTCTGCAACTCCTCCCAGAACCTCCCCACCTCTACACTCACTTAACTCTAAGCCTCTTCTTTCTCTCTTCCTTCAGAAAACAAACAAAAAGAAATCAAATAAAACTAACCAAACAAGAATTTTTTTAAAAGGAAGGAAAAAGCAAAAGAAACACAACAGACACACACACACACACACACACACACACACACACACACACACACACCCTCAACGAAAATCAGAAACTATAATATTCAAGCAAAAAACCAGTAAGGCAAAAAAACAAAAACAAAAACAAAAACAAACAAAAGAATCCACAAACAAACTAGCATGAATCAAAAGTTGACAAAAACACTATGGAGTTACTTTTGTGTTAGTCATCTACTTTTGGGCATGGGCCTGCCCTTAAGTGTGGTTAATAGAACCAATGAGAATCCATTGGCGAAAACTAATTTTTCTTTGCTAGTGGCTATTACTTGCAGATTACTTCTTGGTTAGGAGTGGGAGCCTGTGTCCACTTCCTTTTGTCTGTTCTAGGATCCCCATCTGACTTGTGCACATGTGGCTACAGTCTCTGTGAGTTCATAAGTGCATCAGTCCTGTTGTACTGGAAGGCATTGTTTCCTTGGAGTCATCCACCACCTCTGGTTCTGAAATTCCACTTAGGACTAAGTATTTCCAAATCTCTCACTCTCTGTACATTGTCTAGTTGTGGGTCTCCGTGTTACTTTCTATTTACTGCAGGGCTAAGTTTCTTGGACGATGACTGGATGATGATGGTACTGATCTATGAGTCTAGTAATGCTGTTATGATTTCATTTCCTTGTTATGCTTCTTTAGCAGAACAGTAGCATTTGGTACTTTCCTAGGACTATGGCCAATCCACTCTGATTCTTGGTCACCCAAGCAGTGTCAGGCATGCATTACATACATCTTTTGGGGTGGGCCATCAACCCAACCCTAAAATGGTTGGTTACTCCTACAACATTTCTGTCACTGTTGCACAGTTTATCATATAGGCAGGTCACTGATCTAGATCCTAAGTTTTGAACTTGGGCTGCTGGTTGCTTTTCTTCTGTGGTAGCGAGCAGAGTATCTTCCAACTCCATGAACATTACACAGTGGGTTTGAAGGCTCGAGATATAAACCAGCTCAACTTCTCTGTGTTCAGTGAAACATGCAAGGGTTGTCATCAGCAATAGGATCTTATTATCAGCTTGTAGCGAGAAACCAAAGCTTTGATAATAGCTTGTGATGTTTGAGGGTTCCATAGGGTGTCTTCAGTCAACAACTCAGCCTGATGCAATCTGTTCCAGGCACTTGAGGTTTCACTTGGTGGAGAGAGATAAACATAGTTGGGGCACTGTCTGCCCTGTTAGTGACTCCATTCATATTTCTTTCATGTACAACTTTTATTAAGCTTGTACAGTAGTAAGTTTTCATATGACCCTGCACATGCACATGACTTTTAGTGTTACTTGTTCCTACTCATATTTCCTCTCTTAGTCTTCTCATTCACAACCACCCCCCACTTAATCCTCCTATTTCTTCTTCTTTTTTTTTTTCATCTTTATTAACTTGTGTATTTCTTATTTACATTTCGATTGTTATTCCCTTTCCCGGTTTCCTGGCCACACGTTCACTGGGGGTTCAGTCTTGGCAGGACCAAGGGCTTCCCCTTCCACTGGTGCTTTTACTAGGCTATTCATTGCTACCTATGAGGTTGGAGCCCAGGGTCAGTCCATGTACAGTCTTTGGGTAGTGGCTTAGTCCCTGGAAGCTCTGGTTGGTTGGCATTGTTGTTCATATGGGGTCTCAAGCCCCGTCAAGCTCTTTCAGTCCTTTCTCTGATTCCTTCATCGGGGGTCCCGTTCTCGGTTTAGTGGTTTAATGATGGCATTCGCCTATGTATTTTCTGTATTCTGGCTGTGTCTCTCAGGAGAGAGCTACATCCGGTTCCTGTCGGCCCTCCTCATCTCTCATAATTATATCTTGTATAACCTCTGTGACTATATGTGTCATGTCTGTTGTAGTCTTAAAAGCTGACATCCACATATAAGAAAAACATCCAATATTTTACTTTTGGGGGGTCTGGCTTACCTATAGCTTCATATCATCATATACAATACCTGATTAAATGTCCAATACATATTAAGTCATATGGAAAGCAATGAAAAAACTTTCTCTTATTTTCCCTTTAATTTTTAGATAGTTTTGAAATTAAAACATGACCTTGATCTGAGAGAGCAGTAGGTGGGACATGGGAGAGTTGGAGGGATGGAAAGAAAGAGAGAAAACATAATTATTTTTTAATTTCAAAATATATATTTACATTTTATAACATGGGCTGAATAAATGTACCGAGAGCTACCACTATGTGCTAGGCTATAATAAATTCTAGAAATTGATAGCAAATGAATGAAACTCGTCTGATCATCTAAGGAGGCACTCAAAGTTCTCATATATCTAAAATTAATTTCACTGGTTTCATCCTTAATAACTATGGACAAATTCTGATTTACTTCTCTTTCCTGCAAGTTGAGACAATCGTTATGTTCTGACTCATCTGTCAACAGGAACACTGGTGAATGCTGTGATGCTGCCTTTTCTCGAGGCAACATTTAGTTAATTTGCTCTTTAATTTGAATCTTTTGGCATGTACATTGCAAATGAATACGGAGTATTTTTTTAGCCTTTACCTGTAAGACAAGAGTATGAAAGTATTTTAGTATGTTTTAATATTCTTTGGAACTGATTCCAACTTGGTAATAGAAGAAATGTATTTTCAGTTTAATAATAAATATAAGAAAATTATGAAGATAAATTAGAAATAAAATTTTAGCATATAACTAAAATTATTTGAACCTTTATGTGCATCTTTATTTTAATAAAGTATAATTCATGATTCCAAATTCCCTTAAGTTCTTCATAGTTCTCCTATATTAAAGTGCGTAATTTTTCTTATATTTCCAGGACTAAAGTTTTCTTAAGAAGTAAATTCAGCACTATAACTCATGTAGAAATAAGGAGAAATATGTTAGGGGATATTCACTCTTCATGCTTATACCCTTATACCTGTAATGCTTTAGAGAAGACATCGATTGAATATACATCATTGAGTTCTTTTGTGTCACAAGTGTCACTTAAATGCCATAAAGTTACTGTACCTTGTTGTAGTACTTAGATAGATCTAACAAAAACAAATTAAAGACTTAGTTATAGGGTCATGTTACTTTATTAAATAAGACTTGATTGACGTTAGGTTGATTATGACTGATCGTATTTCCGTCTGTTGGATACACTGTGCTGCTTACGGGAGGTCAGACAGAAAGTGATCCTTTATTCTTGCTCCACAAAGATTCTCTGGAAATTCTTTTCTGAGTTTTCAAATTTTGATTTATGTGTCTGTGTGTTTGCATTCTGCATCTGTATTAGTATTCAAGAAGTCAGAATAGGATGTCAAGTCCTTTGAAGCTGTCGTTATAACTGGTTGGAACCTACCTGATATGTGCACTTAGAATCTTCTGAACAAGTAAACAAGCAGTCTTAGCCATTGAGCCACCACTCCAGCATGCTGGGAATTCTTTTAATATGCCTATTCCCTACCTCATATAGATACAATGAGCAAATGTCTCATCCTGGAGACCTTAGGAATACCTTTGGGACTCCGAATAGCTTAACATAAAGTGCTTCTTTGTTTGAGTCCACCGTGTTCTTCCCAAAGCCTTTCCTTCTCTCATTCTGTTTCTCTGACTCTGCCTTGTCTGGCCTCAGTATGAGCCTAGCCCTGCAGAGACTTCTTGTGCCAGACAACATTCCTTCTACCTTGGAGGGGGAGAAAGAGGAGTAAGGATGGGGAAAGGGAGACCTGGGGGGGGCAGTGATGAAAATGTAAAATGAATAAATACATTAATTAATTGAGAGAAAAAAGCTAAAACTGTAAATTGTGGTTCTAACAGAGGGAGGGTAAGATAATATAATGTCAAAAGATTGCAGTCAAGAGAGAAAGGCTTCCTCCAGTGGCCCAGTATAATATAGAGCAATGGAGAGAGTAGCAAGCAAAAAGAAAGTACACTTATCACTGGAGGCCTAGAGGCTTCATTCAAAATGTCCATTTTTTTTTTATTCAATGCAATGGATAAGTCATTTGAAGGTTATGCCCAAGGGAATCAAGTGTGTGATAGATTTATTCTTTGAAAAGGTCATTGTGATTAGGATATAAAAACAAGAAGCCTGGACTGGGTAATGTCTGAAGTTGTAGTTTTGTGTTTGTGTGGTAAGAGCAAGAGTAGGAAAACATTGATGAACCAAGAAGTATTTACTGTAAGCTGGGTGTGGCCATGCACATGGGTGAACCCAGTACTTGGAAAGCTGATATAGAGGAAGTCTGGGTAATGTGAGTTATAAGCAACATCTTTTCCAAAAACAAACAATAAATGTAGATAGTCTATAGAACCTATAGTTTGATAATTAGATTGGGAGATGATGGAACAAAAGTATGTATGTTTCTCTTCTAGCCTCTCTTTACAAAGTTACTGAGACTCAATTGTAGGGACTCATCCTAATGATATAATCTAATCCCAATTACTTCCCAAAGGCCCAAATTTTAAGCACAATAGCTACAAACATTTCTACCCTTTCAAAATCTTAGGATGAAGAATTTCAGTAAATGAAGCATTGCAAGACACATTGAAATACATTCAGAATACGGCATTTATGAGTATAGGGAATGCTGGAAGAACATTGTGGTGATTGGTCTTCATTGTCAGCTTGATAGGATATGGAATCAAATTATTACATAAGTCTCTGGAAGTGGTTATAAGGGCATATCCAGAGAGGAGTACCTGAGGTGGGAAGATAGGCCCTCAAGGTAGACCTGCATGGTCTGAGGAAAATGTGTTGACTGCCTGCCTTCTTATCTTCATTAACATATGCGTCTCTTGATAATGCTACCAACCTCTGTGGGTTTCAAACTGTGACTTCTTTGGTTTTTTAATATGCAGTGGCTACTAGCAGCTTGTCAGGGAAATTCCAGTCCATCAACACTGTTTTATTTAATTGCTTTGGCAACAAGCCTTTTGGATTAAATAGCTACTGAGTTCTCTGTCTCCCCATATGCAGATGGCTATTGTTAAATTACCTACCCCTTATTGTTTTCATCATTCTCAAAAGTCCTCTTTCATAATATATATTGTATTATTTCTGATACTGCAGAGATAGTTGTCTAATACATAGTGTAGTAACAGAAGTGGGGTGGTACTAAAGAAAGTTGTAAGGATGGATTTCTGTAATGCGCTTGATATTATCTGGAACATACTTTCTAATCTGACTATCATAAAAGTTGTTAAATACTCTCCTGGTTGTATGGAGATCACTGATAATCCATGCTGTGAACTGATTGAAGAATCATGCAATATAAATATGCTTAATATTCTGAATTTAACCCTTGTGAAAGGCAAGGAATTTGGCAACTTTCTACAAAACAATTTTGAGCATTTCTGGAAAATTAAGGGGAATAATGATACAGGCTAATTGAGTTTGGAATCTTTGAGTAAAGTCACAGAGAAAAAAAATGATCTCAGATGCAGTTTCTCCGTTCCAGATGGGCAGATGGACAGCTTTTATGTGCATCATGATAGAGAGACTTCTTTCTGACAACCATAAAGCCGAAATTGCCCCAAACCCAACTAAACCAAACTAAATCAAAGCAAACCAAGATAAAATACCTGCAAGCTCTCATCATGCTTGAGTTACAATGCAGGTTTATGTCTTAGCCTCCAAGGTTATCTTCAATTAAGACAACGTATTGATTGTCATGAAAGAGTGGGAACCTGAAACTTGGGATGAACATGTCAGAAGAACAAGATGAGACAGGACATTGAGCTTGAAGATTTTGAACAGTTTATTTTTCCTGAAGAAAGCAGCTCTCTAGAGAAATTAAGGGCCTATAGCACAGGTTTGGTACCAGGAATTCAGCTTCACACATTGAGTAGCTACCAGGTTCTCTGCCTCTTCAGCATGCACAGTCATTGTTAACTTCCTCAGCCCTTGACATATAATCCAGCAGTGCAATAAAAACCTTCTTATAATGTACGTTTTGTTGGTTCCGTTTGTCTAGAGAATATTATTGATACCTTTTTGGTTGACATTTATAATATTGATATAAAATCTCCTTTGATCTCTTTTCTTCACTCACTACTTCCCTTCTTTATTGCTCATACTTACTTAAACCTAACAAAAAGAACTGGCCCATTTATCATTTACACGTCATTTTCTTTTGTCTCTTGAACTCACTCTCTTACCTATCTACTACTCCATCAGATCTGACCATCTGGTATCCCATCACATCACTGTTGACCACACGTTGATACAGTCCCTGACCTCATCCCACTTGATTTGCCAGCAACCTTTTTGTCACAGTTAATCCTTTTCTCCTGAAATTCTTAGCTTTGTCTGGGTTCCTTGATTCCACAGCATATAGAGCACCCCTACACCTGACTAGCTGCTGCTTCTTAGCTCTTTTATCCAGACCTTCCTTTTCCATCTTCTCTTGTCTGGATATGGCTATGTTCATGAACCTATGCCTTAACTCTAGCTCATCCCTTATGTTCTGCATCTCCTCTTTCTTACTGTGAACACGCTGGACAGAGTGTGCCTGGAAATGCTCCCTAGGCTATTTCTTTCAACCTCATTTCCTAAATGCCACCTGTACACCTCTAGCTCTCAGGTTGTCTCGCTAGTTGTGGTTTTTCCTTTGAACTCTAAACTAATAAATCAATATTCCCTCTACAATATCTTACAAGCATCTCAAGTTTATCCCCCAATACTTAACTCTCAATGTTCTTTCCAACTCCCTTCCTTAACTCTTTCCAATTTCTCGGGTTTATGGTATTTATATAATATCACCTTTGTTTGATTCATAAGTAAAATATTTTTATCATCTTGTGCCTGGGTGTTCAATAGCTTCCCACTCTTCATACAGTAGTAGAGGAACACTTTGATTTTATTTTTCAAGGCAGGGTTTTGGGCATCCCAGGCTAACCTAGAACCTGTTAGATAGCCAAGGATTATCCTGTGCTTTGGATCCTCCTGGTTCCCCCCTCCTAAGAGCTAGAAATATGATGTGTTCCACTAGCCCATTAATCAGGACTTCATATATGCTAAGCAAGAACTCTACTAATCAAGCAACATCCATAGCCACTTTAAATTTTTGAATTTTATTTTTAACTCACAAATTACATGATGGCATTTCTCCTCTCAAAATGTGCTATTGATTTCCATTTCTTAAAAAAAAATGCAACGTCCTAAATAATGTGCCATCATAGCTTTCCAACGTCATCTGCATATCATGATTCACTTTTATGCAGTGTACCCTAAGCTTATTTGTTGATTTTCAGGCATGAACAGCACATGTTCACTCTTAGATGTGTTCATTTCCCATTCTCAACCTTTTGGAATAGTTTATGTGTGATTTTTGCTGAGCCTGCTTCTTCATGTTCTTTTTGTATCTGCTAAATTTCATCTCATTACTATGATGATTTAAAAGATATCCTTTTCAATTTTAAAGCCCTTTGCTTTTCTCCAGTGCCCTTGTTGCTACCTGAAAATAAATGTATCATATATTCATTTTGTTGGCATTCTCTTGTGTTATCCTTACTTTAGAATAGACATTCTACTGTGGACAGCACGTGTTCTTTTTTTTTTCCCTGTACTGTGGTAATCCTAGTACTTCACAGTGATTTTTGTTTAATAAATAAATGTGTATCACTTTGAGATCATCTATCACTCAGAAGTCAAAGGTACCAAACTGAGAGGAAGACAGATTTGAATTCTAAGCCTGGCTCTGTAACTTATATTCTCTAGAAACTTAGACAAGTTATTTAATAATTCTGAGCTTCAGTTTTGCAGCCAATAAAATAGGGCAGCTAAACTAGATGAATTTTTTTGGATGTCCCGTCTTCATACAACACTCATGATATTATTGTATTTCCACTCTTTGAGCTCCCAATTATTTTACAGATGTTTACAGATGTTTGCAGATGTTACAGCCTGTGTTAAGGTATCCATAGGAGGGTTCTGGGTTTTAACTCTATAACTGACCTTTTCTGGTAGTTCATGGTGTCTTGTTTGTAGCGCCTGTGTAATATGTGTGAAATTCTAAGAATGTAGTTTAGGAACTTTTCCTTCCTCCATCTGGGTCATAAGTTTTAATGAACCTAAAATAATAAAACATAATGGAATACTCACATGCTGTGGGATAATTTTTCCGCAACCAACATTGACAGAGTTTGAATTTGAAGATAATGTGAAATCACATTAACCATTAAGATGTCCACAAAGTTTAATAAACAAGCTCCCCTGATTATAAGGCATAATTAACAGAATTTTAAGAGTATAATGCTAAGAGCTAGGACATATAAATAATGCTGAACTGCAAGGGATGTGTCATTTAGTGCAAATGGGGGCCTTTTGCATGAGCAGTGTCACCCTGACCACTCTTGGAAGGTTGCATGCCAATTACCTCTTCCTTAATGATTTCCAAATCACTTAGAAATTGCTTTCAATTTCTCTTCTCTGCACACATTATTGATGATGCCTTCTTACCTTTGTAATTCAGCACGTATTCAAAAAACTATACAGAAAGAGGATTTTCATCAAGATATGGAATATAGTAAATATCTCACAATTGCACTAATAAATATATGTGCTGTTAGAAATATATTTAAAAACCTACAAAGAACAAGGCATCCTTTAGAAAATTTCATAAAATTTATAGCCAACGGGAAATATTATTCAAATTTTACCATTGCTAACCTTCAGGTTAATAGATATATGTGGGTTTGGAGGAGATATTAGTATTTTCAGGACAATTTCTATAAAGAGAAATTTCATAGTGATCTTGATTTTTTCATTATTCTTAAGGTTATAGTCCTTTGTGGTTTGGGGCTATATCATGATTGCTTTTATTTGGGTTTAAGGTTTGCTTAGTTGAGGTAAATAGTTATAACTAGGCCATTCTAATAGAGATAGCTAATGAAAAATGAATTTTTAAAATTAAAATGTCATTTGTGATAGTTTAAAATAACTTGTCACCGTCTACTGAATGATCAGGATAACCGTCTTCTGCTTCTGACCATGACAGGGTTCTCTAGAGGAACAGAGCTACTACTGTATCTATCATAAAAGGAGGTTCACTAAATTAGCTTACAGGATTCTGTCTGGAGAGTCTACCAGTGACTGCCTGCATGCTGGGCAAGTATAGACATGGATGGGTCAAGCAATCTATTAAGCTGGATACCCTCAGCAGTGCTAGCCTGGCACTGAAGGACTGGAGGATTCTTGGAGGGTCACTGAGCCAGTGTACACTGGAAGCCTGAAGAAGATGGTGTCTGATATTAGTGGAGGGCAGCAGCAGCAGCAGCAGCAGCAGTCATAGCAAGAGTAATTGTGCTCATCAGCAAAAGGTGAAGGCAGGCAGGTGATTCTGCTCTTCATTACTGGCAGACCTGCTCTGAAAGGTGGTCCTCTCAGCTAACTCTTCTGGATATACCATTACAGACACGTTGAGGCATGGCTCTTAGTAGATTCAAGACCCTATCAAGTCATCAATCAAGAGTCATTAGCCTTATCTATGAGTGAAATAAATCCTGGTCAGGAATTCATTGTGACAAACTTTAACCTTTTGCATCTGTTGCTATGGATCTTTAATCTGAGCTGTGTTTAGTTGGCAGAAATGATGAGAGAATTGCCAGGACTTTATTAGGGGCAGCTGGAAGGAGGTAAAAGTAGTCCATTTTATATATGTCAGCGGCCTTAAAACCACTCGCTGCCTGGTTGGTGGCTCAGTGTCTGAGAGATCTCAAGGGTCTGGGTTAGATGAGACGGCTGGTCTTCCTATGGGGTTGCCCTCCTCCTCAGCTTCTTCTAGTTTTTCCCTAATTCAACCACAGGAGTCCTGGATGAACTGAGGAGGGGACACTGGGAGGGGGGTAATGGCTAGAGTATAAAAAAATAAAAGTAATAATAAAAGTATTACAGTTTTCCATACTTTATGTTTTCTTATGCCTTCCCCTTGCTTTTAAATCATAGAATTATCTTTTCTAAGATTTTTTTCTTATAGTTGCTCCCTGCCAAAATTTCTCCTCTCTAATATTTTTTTAGACCAGCTGACTTCATATTTATTTCCCTTTCCCTCTCCTTAATATTTCATCCAAGTGGAGATTGCAAAGCCTTTCATGAAACATTTTATCAGTTTAAAGGTGATGAAATATGAGAGCTTTGGCCAAGTTAAGGCTGCCTCATTTCTTTTCTATATTGTTTTCTCAGTATGTGTAGAATGTACATTTATTCCCCACTCACTGGTGCTGTAAACTCTTGATGTCATGAATCTACAGGGCTTCTGTTGCTTGATTCTGTTTCATTAGGACTTGATAAATATGGACCAGGAGCTTCTAGATCTCAATCTACAATTTTTGGAAAATTACTTTTCAGTCTGGAAAAGTTGAAATTAGTCATTGATTCTATCTGAAGTCCTTTTAACACGAGAAAATTATTTTATCTAATTATCATTTAGGAATACCAATATGCTGCCCTATTTCACATACAGCTCATTTAAAGAACTGACATTTTGTGAAACTGGCTATTTGTTGAAAATCTGTCCAGATTAAATATTTTTACAGATGTTTATTTACCTGATTCATTTTCATTGTCAAACTGAGAAGTTAATTGGAGCCTCCTACGTGCTCAATCTCTCCCTTAGAGAAAGGGAGGAGAAGTGTTTGTTCTTACTGTACTCAGTACATAGACCCTATTTTAGCACTTATCACATTTTCTCCAAATAAAAGCTTCCTCTTACCACAAGACGATAAAATCTTTAAGAGTGTTCTTCTTAACTCCTTTCTGTATAATCTGGAGCCTGCTGTGCACTGGAGAAATGATTTTTTATTTGGAGTTTAATGTCATATCATCATGCTACCTTCAGAATAATGATTCGTTCTTTCAATTCCTAACATGGCTATTGTTCCTTTGCAGATCTTTGGAGTCTCTGTTGTTCATAGCTAGGGGTGACACACTGGTTGCTGAATGCTCTTTAAGTTTGAATAAGGGATTATCGTACAATCTTGTGTCATACTTTTATTTCTGTTGCTGTAATAAAATACCATCACCAGATCATCTTCAGAGAGGAAAGGGTTTATTCACCTTAGAGTTCCAGGGTATAGTAACTCTCTTTGCAGAAGTCCAGAAAAGAACTCAAGTAGCTAGACACATCACATCCATAATAAAGGGCAGGAAGAAAGGAAATAATTGGATCCTTGATTTCTTGCTCTCTACTTATACTCAACTAATTTTCTTCTGTCTTACATAGTTAAGGTCCCTTGCCTAGGGAATGACACTACCCATAGTGTGTAGGGTATTCCCACATCAATTAATAATCAGGCCATTCTCCCAAGGCATGTCTATAAGCTAACATGATTAAGAAAATTTCTCAATTAAAACCCCATTTCCAGGAGACTCTAAATTGTGATAAGTTGATATTTAAAGCTAATTATTACACCTTGCAACAGATTAACATCACTGTATAGTAAACAACAAGTAGCATCTCAGCCCCGGTCCTTCTGTGTAGCTCTAACACATGTTCTTTTCCTTGCTGTCAGACTACTGGCCCCCAGGACTCTAAGAAACCACAGTTTCTCCAGCTGTGAATGTTCACAATGTATTCTTTTTCTCCCTGAGTTACAGTTTCATTCCATCACCCTTTACCTCAATAACTGACATTATTTGGATCACATCTTACAAGAGGAAAGCTGTTCTCAGCACCTCAGTGTAGCCTATGCCCTATGTCATACAATTAGCCTCTTTTTGTCTAATGGTAAACACTGTGTTTACTGAAGTTTCGTTTATTTAATTATTGATTATTTGTTTCTCCAATAGAACCTTGCATTGACTATTTATTTCTCTTATAGGACTATACATTTCAGAAAGGAAAATGTATCATTTATTTACTAATTTTACCATTTTCTTCTTAGTGTCTTGTGTGGTCCTTGACACAAGAAAGGGATTTAATCTAAATTTTGTTGAAATAAAATTCCATTGCATTCTAATTTCCTTAAACTGAAAAATTGTATTTTCAGATTTTGTGTGGATATAGTTGGTAGGGAAGCTCATATGCTGGTATAACTTAGGGCACCTGGCTCCTCTGTCTAAATACTCAGCTACTTTAGCCTTTTCACACTAGACACATTTGATGAGCGTAAGAGAGAGACACAGGTAAGAAGTGTGCTTCATCTATGATAGTCATTCTTTTCTCTCTTTTTCTATCTCTATGCTTAAATTTCTCTGTAGTCATGCCATTCAGAGAGGAGGTAATTTCTCTATCCCAGCATTATTGCCACCTAGTAGATATTTTAAAATATAAATTCTGTAGTTCTGGACACAACAGGCCGAAGTAACCAAATTTCAGGCTGGTTTAACTAATTAGCTAATTACATTATAGAGTCTTTCTAGTTTATGTAGAACTGTGGTAGAAATAATATTTTAAAGTAACTGTACCAGTGAAAATAACCATTTTAAAAATAAAGATTCCTATTTAGAAACAACAATCTGTTAAAAGCAATAGTTTGTCATGTGTGTGGATACATTTGTCCTGAGGTACAGATTTTTCTTTCCTTTTTTCTTTAATGGCCATTATTCTATTAGACTTGATCATATCTGTAGCTACTAAATAGTGATCAAGCACTTTTTAATGTATTTATTATTTATTTATTTTCTTTGCATATGAGCTGGAGTCAACACAGATTTGTATATTGAGAGACAAGTCAAAGAATGTGGGTAGAGAAGAAACAGGAGAAACTTTTATGCCTGGATGATAGAGCAGAGGAGGTAAGGAGCCCAAGTCAAGAACTGCTTTCCTGTCTGCCTCGTCTCCTGAAAGACAGAAGAAAAGGACTCCACTGTTTTGGAGACAATCAGTATGCTAGGAGAGCTGTAGTGTAAGCTACAGCCGAACTAGCAATTTTGCTGTTGAAGAACACAAAAGTTTCCCTAAGAGGTGTTATGCTCCTATCCTGGGATGGAGTGGGAGGTCTCTTTGGATATGGCCTGAAGCATGATGTTTAGAGTTGGCCCCTACATTGGAGGCTATATCTACACCAGTGTGACGTGCTAAGTGATCCAGGAATGAACAAGTAGGTTAAAAAATTTAGGCTAGTAATTGTAGAAGTATCTTTTAGTCACCCAATGTATTTGTCATCTCAGAGGTTTACTGCCCCTATCTGCTAACCTAGGCCTAGAATGTCTTCAGCCTCTAAGAGCTGCTGCTGATTAGATCACCCTTTCTAGATCTTTCTGAACTCTGGCTGGCTGGTCAACTCAGCTGTTCTGGCTCAAACTCCTCCCCAAGATGACAGATTCAACTGGCTTCTCTCCCTTTTGGCCTCTGACTGAATTGTTCTGCTTGGCCTCAAACTAACTCAAGCAGTCTGCTCTGATCTTCTGTCGCCTTCTCCTTCTCTGCCTCATCTGGCTTTGTCTCTGTCTAGTGTTCTTGTTCACTGTTCTCTGTAAAACTCACCCAGGAAAAACGCCTCCTCTCTCCCTTTTCCCCTCTCCCCACTGTTCTCTCTTAAGCAGCCTCTCTTTTCTCTTTGTTCTCATGAGAGTTGGTCATGTCCTAATCTGTCAAATCTTTCTCTGATTAATTATATTGACTGCCATTCAATTAGACATCACTTTCAAACATGGTTTCTTCCTTCTGCAAACTAACTTTACTTTTATTGTTTGGGATTAAAGGTGTGTGCTAAGACTGAGCCACACCACCAGAAACCAGTTTTTGCAGTAAACAACACAATCTTGGGGTTCACAGTATGATCAAATATCCTGCAACAGGTTAGCTTTCAGAGTTGTGCTGATTCGCCGTCTGTCAGTATAAAGTACATGGGGTTAATTAACTTCAGAAGGAATGCTTATTTTGACTCTCAGGTCCATTGGTTTCAGCCCATTGTTGTGGTTGGTTCTATTGCTCTTGGACCTGTGGTGAGACAGAACATCAAGGCTGGAAACATGTTATAGAACAAAGCTGCTTGCCCCATGGAGACTAGGAAGAAAGAGAGAGAGGAGAGAGAGAGAGAGAGAGAGAGAGAGAGAGAGAGAGAGAGAGAGAGGGAGAGGAGAGGGAGAGGGAGAGGGAGAGGGAGAGGGAGAGGGAGCTAAGGAGAAGGGAGAGGGAGAGGGAGAGGAGAGGGATGGAGGAGGAGGGAGGGAGGAGAAGGGAGAAGGGGAAGGGAAAGGATCCTGGAACAAAGGAGAGGGTCTTCATGGTTCCGGGCTTGGCTGTCTTTTATTTGACTCTCCTTCTTAAAGTCCTACTAAGTGTAATAAAATGTCCTCCCAGTACTACCAAAAGCTGGGAACCAAACCTTTGGCATATGAGATTTTAGTAAATGTTAATATCCAAACAATGACAAACCTATTCAAGGGCCTATTGTCTTGTGGGTGCTAAATTGTTTCCATTCCTTTAATTTTCTTTCCCAGGATGGTGGTATATTTTTGTCCTGCTTTTTATGACAATTTATCTGTCATCTCAAATCCTCCCAATAACCCCAGTAGTTTATATCCCTTTCTACACACCATATTAATCTTTAGTGCCAATTCCATGTACTCCATCCTACCTCACACTTTCCAGACCTAGATAGAATGGTGAGGATGGTGAGAAATGCAGTCTCTGCTGTCATCAGGGAATGGCTGGATGATCCAATGTGGGAGCATGGGGGCATTGTTGGCTTTGCATGAAAGTGATATGGGCAACTGTGGTACTATATACATCTTTTAAATTTGTTTTGAATTACCTAAAAGTAAAGTTTCTCTTTGTGAATCTTCCAAAGAAATCCTGGAACTGAGAGTCCTACTAGGGGTCTTCATGGTTCCTCATGAATCCAGCGCAATTGTGCATTATATGACTTTTATTTGCATGTTTCTTTGCTCTCTTTCTCCCACCCCACACCTTCACAGCTCTTCCTAAAGGATTTTTAACATCCTGTAGTAAAATGTCATCATCTTGATTTGTTTCAGTCTCTGCTTTCTAAGATGTTTGAACAAAGGCAGCCATCATATGAAATTTGATTTTGTGTGTATACATAATTTGTTTTTATTTTTAAATTTTTTCCTAAGTGTCATTCCTTTCTTCATGTAGTATCTAGTTCCATATAATTATCAGTGTTTACAGATACCAGTTTTATAGACATATATTAAAATTTTGTGTATCTGTCTATGTCTGTATATGGGTAAGTACATGTCAGAGTACCTAAGGAGTCTAAAGAGGGGATCAGACCCCAAGATCTGCAGTTACAGTTGTTCATGAGTTACCAGATATGGGTGCTTGGAACTGAACTCAGATCTTCTGCAAGAGAAGTGAGAGCTCTTAACTATGCCATCTATCCAAGTCCCTAAATCTTTTACTAACAAGGGACTTATATATTGCTTTATTTTTTATCATGTACTGTATGAATATTCTAGTATTAAGAAATAAAAAAGCATATAAGAAATTGGTTTGTGTTGTCCTGAAAATCAGGTATTCACTTTATAGCTACCATATTGCTAACCACATTGTATTCTATTAATAAATACATTATGAAATAAGAAATTGTTTTATATACTTTTCCTATTCCCACCACCACTTTACCCTGTTTGTTTCATGTTTGCCTTTTAAAAATTTGCCTCTGTGTAGGACCATCTACTAGAGCATGGGTATCCTCTTAGAAGCTACATTCTTATAGAATATTGACCCCCCTAATAGCCATAAATAACCAACATCAATAGATAACTCAACTAGAGATAGTTCTTGTTGAATTCCCCTCCTGTCCACGCTGAAACCTTGGTTGGCCTGCTTAGGAAGGCCTTATATAAGTAGTTTCAGCCACTGTAAGTTCATTGTGATGGCTTTGTCATGTTCAGAAAATACTGTTTCTCACAAATACCAACTATCTCTGACTCTAAACATCTCTCTTTTCATAATGATCTCTGAGAATTGTATGGCAGAATATTCTATAGATTTTCCATTTAGACGTGGGTACTCTAGAGTTCCTTATTATCTGCACATTGATCAGTTGTGGGTCTGTTTTAATCACTAGTTAATGCGAAAAGAAGCTTCTCTGATTAAACTTGAGAGATGTATGAATAGCTGGACATAATGATGAAAACTTAAATGGCAGTTTAATGCTATGTTCATAGTAGAATGTTCACAGGTTTGTCATTGTTTGGATATTAACACACACACACACACACACACACACACAGCTGTAGTAGAATATTAGTATTAAGTTCTCCTCTAGGGTTATGACCTTTGCCAGTCAGTGGGTTAATGGTACCAAATATGAGTTCTGCTTGTGGAGTAGGCCTTATGTCAAATCAGAAAGTCATCGGTCACTCCTGCCATATTTGTTCCACTATTACACCAGTAGGCACATATTCTAGGCCATCAATTTACTGTAACTTGCAGAGTTCATATCTGGGTGAAAATAATAATTAAATTTCATCTTCAGTAGCACGCATAGAAGTCTTCAGCAGTATAAGAATTAGCCAGTAGGGATGAGGCTTTCATGTTGATGTCTTTTTAATTCTCCATGTGGTGTCTTCAGAATCAGGGTCTTACCATTATGTTTTGGAGGGTAGCCAAGACCCATGGCAAAAGCCTACAGTGTTGGTAGGTGATCTAAAGACCATTAACTCAAAAAAGAGGTAATTCATTTCTGGTACCGAATATTTTATGTGGTAGCCTGTAGTGTCTCTCTGGGAAAAACATTGTCCCTCTGTTGTAGTGCAACTTCTTTAGGCTTCTTTTATATATGAATATGCATATGTATGTAATTTAGGAAACTTCTATAGTAGTATATTTCCACAAGGTATTTTCAAAGTCTTAGTGTTAGTTTTTCCTTCTCATACTATGTCCCATCTGCCACATCATCCGATTGTCTGTCTGTCTGTCTGTCTGTCTGTCTGTCTGTCTCTCTCATATCTATCTATCTAGTGTGTGCAAGACAAGTGCATGCTATGATATGTACATGGAAGTCAAAGATCAACTCATGGAACTTTGCTCTTTTTTCTACCTTGGGTCTACCCACTGAGCCATCTCACTTGCTTTTCAAAAAGTACTTGCTGAATAAAGTAATGATGCAAACATTCTGCCAAGATGTAGGAGCAGTTCAGTTCTTCTTTATTTTCCCCACCTCAGGTCATTTGAAAATCATTCTGTAAAGTTCGTCCATAGATATATAACCTTTGTTACTGACAAATTTAGCCTAAATAGAATTGTTTGTATTATTCAAGATTTTCAAGAATTCTGTGGCCTTCTTATTATGGGATCAGATTTATTTTAAAATTACTTTAGAGAGACCCAATATGCTATGCAATTGAGGTCATATATTCTCAGGGAGGTATTAACTCAGTAGGAGAATGGTAATTGCAAAGATTTTTTCAGCTGCTGGCTATTAAGAGGAGAGAGGAAGGAGAGAGGAGGAGAGAGAGAGAGAGAGAGAGAAGAGAGAGAGAGAGAGAGAGAAACTGTGAGTAAAAGAGAGAGAGAGAATAAGCAGTGCTATATCAACAAACATCATGCAAGGAGTTTGTAAACACCAGTGATGTCTAAGCTAATAATGATGAGTCAATAGTCATTCTCCTTTAAATATCAGCCAGTTAATGACAGTTGTAAACATTGTTTCATGCCTCCTGTTACTCATTCTCTCTGTGTAATTCTCTTATATGAAAACAATATAAACATTGACTATTTGACATGAGCCATGTTGTGTTATCTTTGTTTCTCATCGCACTGAAGTATTCATGAAGTAACAGAGGTGAATGAGGTAAAGAGAGCGGAAATGCCAGAATGAATTGGCCTGAGCAGTTCACAAGGCCTCAACATCAATTGAATAGCTATTGATGGTTGACAGTTGTTGGAGAATAGGACTCACTCTTCCTTGGGGGTGTGACCACAGATAGGTTATTCATCCTCTGGTGCATGGCCCTACACCTGTAACCATAAAACAACACTAATTGGATTGTGTTATTTTTAAAAAGAGAGAAATGACATAATGTTGGGAGGGAGATATGTTAGGACAGAAATCCAGGGGGAGCTAGAAGTTAATAAGGGGGATTAAAAGTCATATTTATTATATGCATGTCTTAGTCAGGGTTTCTATTCCTGCACAAACATCATGACCAAGAAGCAAGTTGGGGAGGAAGGGGTTTATTTAGCTTACACAGTCGCATTGCTATTTATCACCAAAGGAAAATAGGGCAGGAAGCAAGAAGTAGTGCAGAGGCCATGGAGAGATGTTACTGGCTTTCTTCCCCTGCCTTGCTCAGCTTGCTCTCTTATAGAACCCAAGACCACCAGCCCAGGGACGGCACCACCCACAATGGGCTGGGTCCTCCCCCCTTGATCACTAGTTGAGAAAATGCCTTACAGCTGGGTCTCCTGGAAGCATTTCCCCAACTGAGGCTCCTTTCTCTGTGATAACTCCAGCTTGTGTCAAGTTGACACACAAAACCAGTCAGCACGATGCATTTTTGAAATTCCCAGAGAATAAATTTAAAAGAAACTTACAGGAGAACATTGGAATATAGGAAATATTGAGGTCCTTTCATTTGATTGAAAATTATACCATTGGTACAAGCAATGCCACATATCATAACAAATAAACTGCAAATTTTCAGCGACTATACATATTTAGCATTTTAAAAATTATTTATAGTAAAACTTAACATTAGTTGCAAATGGCCAGGTGGCTTTCCTTTTGGAGGTGACTTAGACCTTACACTTGATCAACTATGTCTTTGGTATAAGGCCAGCACCTGGAGCATCTATACCAATGAGCCAAAGGACAAAAATATAATACGTGTGACGACAAAAGATGCATTGATGAGCATGATCAGGACATATATCACTTTGCTCCATTATAAAACCTATGACTCAGTTATATGACCACAAATAGCTGCACGGGGAGCAGCCACGTGTGGCATATTTACGTCTGTATTAGTTACTTTGCCTGCTGCTGTGATAAAATACCCCAAATGAAAGCAACTTCAGAGAGAAAAGGTTTATTTTGGCTCATACTTGAAGGGTACAGTACCTCATGGTATGGGGTCAGCTCATCAAGAACTTGAAACAGCTGGTCCTATTGCATCCAGGGTCAGGAGGAGTGTGATGAACCCTCCTGCACCGCTAGCTCCCTCTTTTGCTCAGTTCAAATCCAGGCCAGGAAATGCTGACACTTTTATTTAGGGTGGATCTTCCTATCTCAGTCTCAAGAAGTCCCCCAAAGGCATGCTCAGAGGCTCTTTTTCTAGACAATCCTAGGGCCTGCCACAGTGAAAGCCTTTATGTGCCATCACAAACTCATCCCAGGCCAACTTGACATTCAAGAATGTCAATTTTGAGTCATCCTTCCAGCCCCTGTTCATTACCATCTCAGTGTGAGATGGGCTCCGTTCAACTTCAGGAGTACTCATAACCTTTAACAACTACGACACTGTTTAAAAATCTAATCTCTTCTGGGACTCAAATCAATATCTTAACTCTGGACCCCCACACGGTCAATAAACAAGTACATATAACTAAGACATATTGGCACAAGGCAAACATTTGCATTTCAAGTGGGACGAGTGGGAGCAGAGAAAAGAATGATCAGATCAAAGCAAGAAAAAATCCCAGTGGGGCACTAAATCCTTCCACTCCACGACCAGTACCTGGTATTTGTGATGGGATCATCTACATTCCAAAGGGATTAGGTAGCTTTACTCCTTCTCTCTCTCTCTCTCTCTCTCTCTCTCTCTCTCTCTCTCTCTCTCTCTCTCTCTCTCTCTCTGCTTTAGTCAGTGCATGCAGGTTTTCTGAGGGGATGGGATGGTCCATAGTCCTGGCATTTATAGCGTCCTGGGATTCAACTTCAACTTTGGCTTCATCATTCACAGCTTCATAAAATGACCTTAAGGGCTTCCTTACTGGGTCTTTGACCCTGCCATACATTACCTGGCTTTAGTGACTCTTTGAAGCTATGTTTCCATGATTCTCTCTATCTGGCACCTTTCACGTTTACAAAACCAGGAACAAACAGACAACACTACCATGTTCTGCTGCTATATTATGAATGGAGTCTTGGGTCATTGTTAAAGTGGCATCTCTGTTCTAACCATGGAGAAATTCCTTTGCAGGACCACAGAATCTCTTCAGTTTAGACTTTCTTTATTCAAAGGACTATCCATGGAAGCAAGATGAAACCTATAATGGGTGGGGTTCTCTTCAGCATACTCTTCTTATTGGCTCTCCGAAGTTGTGAAGATCTCTTTAACAGTTACAGCTGCCTTCTCAGAACTATCCTGAATGTTTTTCCATCTTGAAATTTCCTCTGCTGAAGACTATCCTCAATCTTTCATCTTTCATAACTGCAAAATCAGTGCCTCATGGGTGATGTTAAAATTTTGCTGAGAGCTTGAAATAGAGCCTGGGAGTCCATCATGGTAGGAAATCACGGTGGCAGGAGCTTCACATGGCTGGTCACATTAGATCTGCCATTAGGAATCAGAGAGATCTGTGAATTATGCTATTCAGTTCCCTTTTTCCTTTTTATTCAATCTGGAACTTAGCTCAAAAAATGGTGCCTACATTTAGGGTGGCTCTTCCTACCACATCTGAACCTTATAAAAGAAGTCCTCACAGGCATCCTCGTAGGTCACCATAATCTCACTCATCCCCAGAGGCTCCTTTTCTGTGTTATTGTAGATCCACTCAAGGTGACAATCTGCATAAGTCATTATGATGTCTAAAAAGATTTTGATCACTAAGGAGGGTTATAGTTATCATGAGTTTCAGGGCATTTAAAAAGACAAATCATGGCTTAACACTTTCCTAAATATTTATCTTTTCAAGTCATATCCGTCAATTTAATGATGATAGCTGCTAGGTGTTTAGAAAATATGGTAGTATAATTTTCAAACTGAATAGATAAAATACACTTTGAGGGTTCATGGATCTTAAATAATTTTTTGTCCTACTTCTTGTCTCTGAAAT
Organism: Rattus rattus; assembly: GCF_011064425.1. NCBI lineage: Eukaryota > Metazoa > Chordata > Mammalia > Rodentia > Muridae > Rattus > Rattus rattus. The sequence continues at coordinate 110,627,364 of NC_046155.1, read as the reverse complement.
CTTTAATTTCCCAAGCTCTTGGGTTGGTGAAAATGCTTGCAGAAACTAAATAGAGAAAAATTCCCTTGAGCTTGATTCTGTTCAGAATTTTGTTTATCAGATTTAAACTTAAAATTTAAGGTCTGAATTCTATGGTATTTAGAAATCTCTTCATGCTATTGGCAGAAATGAATTATTTGTCAATAAAAGATTGATCACTATCAATTACATAAACTTACATATCTTAGAAAATAGTAGCCATTATCTTTCATTTTTGATAGTTCTTTTATAGGTTTATGATTGGCTTCTCCACAACTATCAATGATGCTATTACAAAAAAAGTGTTATCCATTATTCTCAAATCTTAAATATGTTTATTCACACACAACTATATAAAACAATATGTTTACATTGTAAAGAGTCTTAATCTTGAATGAAAGACTATGGCTAGATAAAATATGCCATGGCCCATTTTCACTATACAGGAATATTCAGAATAAAACAGAGAGACAACTGAAAAAAAATGAAAATCCTTTGACATTTGACTGCTAACAGGAGGAACATCTCTTTTGGACACAGTGCATGCAAAAGGTCAGCGTTATGAAAATGATATGTTTAGTGAGTATTAACTAGGTTTGTGTAGCTAGACAGCAAGAGATATATGAGATACTCTGCTAATGTGCACCAATGTGTTTTAGTTATGCTCTAGAGCTTAGCAAGAAATACTTTTTGCTAAGAAAGCTTTGAAAGTTCAGTAAATGAAAAATGATGAATTCTTGAAGAGTTCTGGAAGAATGGAGAGGAAGAAAGAAGATTTTGAGACCAAAAGAAATGAATTCCAGCACTTGGTGGGGAATGATGTAATTTAACTCCACGTTATCCAGAGGAAACAAAGAAAACATGGAGGTTTGCCCAGCAATGGGGCATTCCACTTTAGTGTATCTACCAGATACCAGAAACAATCTCACAAAGTGTCATGCAAAGGGGACATAAAGATATGATTCTGTTAATTCATGAAAGTATTAGAGTGTAGACTCTTTAATTAGGATCTGTGAGTTTTTAGTGTGTGCTTCTCCACTAATCCTAAGTGTCACCACTTGCAAGTTATTTAAGCTTGGCACAGCTGTAAATAACGCTAATAACATAGTTGTTTTCAGAGAACACTTTTGAAGGTTAAATGAGATAATCTATGTAAAATGCTTAGTGTAGTTCCTGATGTATTAACAAGATCCTATCAGGATGAGTCCTTATCACCATCATGATGTGATGCTAGAATTATCACTTTGTGATCTATAATGGAATATACTGATTTGGATAAAGGGTTGAGGCACACATTTTCTATAATCTCATTAGCAAATGTCTTAGGCTTTCTGGACTCCTTATTTTATATTATTCTGTGTTTTTGTTTGTAGTTTTTGTAACATCTTAGAAATGTAAAATTGCGCTCGGGTCTCGGGTCACATGAAGACAGTCTCTGAGGCAGGTTTGGTCAATGGACTATAGTTTGTTGATATACAAATAGGGAAATTACCCCAAGCATCATATAATCAGCAACTGTATTCAGGCATTAAGGTGAAGAAGCAGATATTTACAGTCCATGTATGTGGATGTGTGGCATTTCAGGTCCAGACTCGGAAGAGAAAGAGTGCTTGCATGTCAGAGCCACGTAGAAGAGGAAAGTAGGATCACAAAATGCCTATTATAGCATCAGATATAAATGTTATGTAAGAGCCCCAGAATAGCATGATGGCTGTAAACATGTCAGATATAAAAGCCAAGAGCCTAATTACAGTTCCCCATCTAGTCTAATCCTGTTTCTATTAGCAACAAGGAGGAAAGCATCTGGGTTTGCTATCCTGCCAGTCTGAAATTTCTAGTTTTTCCCCCTCTAGCAGTTGCTACCCCTGTAGCTCTCTGTAGGAAAAGAATTTTCCAAAGACATCTGCTGGTTGTCTTAGGCCAGTCCTCCTGGGATGAAGGCACAGTCCCGTGGTGAGCTTCTTATAAATCAAAAATTGGCCCTAGCCCTGGAAATCCTACAATTAATTTTTAGCTCATTCATAGCAGATTAGTTTCTGAAAATAGATTGTTGCTAACTCCTTTCTATAATTTATAGTTGGCCCCTGAGTATGAGATTGTCTTTATCATTTTTTTCTTACCCAGATTTTCTGTTTAGTAGCCACCTTTGCCAGAGTGAAAGCCCTTAGTGAACAAAGAATTAGATGGAGGGAGCAGGGTGTCCTTAAGGAACATGTGCCCCGAGCCTGAAAGGTCACCTTTTTCTGCTCTTGGAACATTGGTATCAGGAACCAGGAATGTACTTTACCTTTGAGGTGGTACTGAATTCCTTCTTCCCAATTGTCTTTTTCTATCAGTCACCCAAAGCAACGTTTCCTCTAATGTGAAATGGTTATGTCAGTATTCTTGAGTCTATTGTGTGCCTGTTAAAATTAACATGTAGGAATAGAAAGCAAAAATCCTGGCTCATAAAAATTCAGAATTAAAATTCAGTGACAAAAGATTTCTGAAAAGGGCAAGCATGTACAAGCATAGAACACAGGGAGGGGCCAGGGCTCAGCTAGCAGGAATCAGGGTAAAATGAGATTAGAGTTGATGAAGGGCATGGCAGAAATTCCTTTTAGCTGTAGAGAATACTGTATAAAGGAACAGATCTGAGATATTACATAGGCCGTTCAGGAAGCCGCCCATAAACTTGTGTGGCTCTAGTGATGAAATAGGAATGGTATATAGTAGAAAGGCTAAAAATGTAAGCTGGCTATGAAGGCCTTTTCTTTTAGGGATGTCTCTATGGCTTTCATTGAAATAGCAGCTCAGCATCTCCTGCTAGGATAACTTGTTTATGCCGATTGACTTTATTAGATGAGGTTGACTTATACTGAGTTATATTAATAAGAACCTCCATTGAAATTATGTCAGTTTGCTATGCTTTTGAATTTTGCCACATATTGAAAGCATACGAAACACATAGTTTAAGACAGCCGTCTTTCATTTCATGGGTCTACTTGTCATCTCAGGAGTGTCTTATTTTGGTTTAGGCTGACTATGAGGTTCTGCAGGTCTTGAAAAGGCTCACGTGCATTTCTCAGGGAGTGGCTTAGTGTGAGCTAAGTTTGAGAAGGGTGGCTTTGTCATACTTGTCCAGAAGTCCCCTTTGGGTACTAGGATTTCAACCTGGATAGATCTCTTTTATGGTAATGTTAGAGACATATGAAAGAGGGCAACTTCATAAGACTTAGGGATAGATTTGACATATCAGTACAACCTCCCTGTTCTATAGGCTCAGAGAAATTATAGACTTAAGACCAGTATCAGTGGCTTGAGAATATCCACCCCTTGGAAATGAGAAGGACAAAATGAATTTCTAAGTAATAATAATATCTACCATAGGGATAATAATAGTAATAATAATTGTATTTTTGTTTGAAGATTAAATAATGAAATAATCCATGTGAAGACTAATCGTAGAGGTGACTAAAATATAAATATTAAATAAATATTGTTGATATTATAATTTATGCAGTAAAAATACATAGGTAGTGCAAAGGAGACCTAAAAGAATTGAATGCATTTCCAATATTTGAGCAATTATTTACTAAGACTATTTACTGAGATGTGGCTATGGATCCTAGATAATTTATTGTCAACTTGATATAGCTTAATATCATTGGAGAGGGAGCTTAGACTGAAGGATTACTTAGATCAGCATTTATGCAATGCGTGTGACAACACCTGTGGGGTGCTGTCATGACTGGTAATTGATGTGAGGAAGCACAGAGCACAGTGGTGGCACCACTTCTTTGGTGGAGAGCTAGGGGCTATAGAGAAGAAAAGGAGTTCTCAAGCATGAGCCTGTGACTGTGTCTGCAAGCATCCACCTCCATGGTTTCGGCCTCAAGTTTCTGCTTGAGTTCCTCCTCTGATTTCCCTCAAGAATGGCCACAACCTGTAAACTGAGATAAAAACCCTTTCCTCCCCTAACTTGCCTTCTGGACAGAGCCTTGTATCACAGCAACAGAAAGGAAACTAGAACACTATGGTTATTGGAAACCCAAAACCTGGTAGTCATTACTGTCTTTAGCTAGAGAGATGTGGGAAATTTTATCAGAATTTAATGACAGCTTCAGCCTTACAGAGGGGCTGCCTGATAGAAGCTGTGTCCTTAAAGAGACAAACACAGCTGGTAGGAAAACCTTGGCTGCTATGAGAGAAACTGGAGAAATAGACCTCCTATCTTTTCTTGTCTTCTCTGATCCCCTGCCAGAGTCTCACACTGTGAGATTTCCATCAGAAGTCCTAAGTCAAGAATCTTATTGCCCTTATCTGTAGACATTAGCATTCAGGGAGGCAGAGTGGGAGGAGGGTGAGGAACGGACTTGAAGAGGTAAATAGAATAACTATCCCATTTTGTAGATCAATTTTAAAACAAATTTCTTCCTTTTAGTATTTTTAGAGATTATGAACTGGATTTCCAAAGGTTTTTTCCCCCCTTTTGTTCTCTCTAGTAGTTTGATTCTAGTATATGTCATCACCAAAAATCATTATAGGTCAAATGTCGGTGGTTTCATTATCCAGTTAAATCATGCCTCAGTTAGGAGACCAGGTTAGATGGCAGTTGGATAAGTGACTGAATCAACTCTTTAGTAGAGAAACTATTTTCATAGTTTTGAAATTAAATCAATGATGTAGCAGAACTAGAAAATGACTCTTCCCCATTGTCTTTGGAAATGAGTGTATTCTGTGGGGTGATTTAATGTGTTTAAAAAATTGAAGGAAGGCACAGTCATGGTTCAGAGAGGAACGAGTTCGCTTGCTTCACCACTGTTAGCCAGTGTCCTAAAAGATGCTAGAAAACTTATTTCCATTTAAAGTCATTCTCCTCATAGTTGAATCCAATGCTAACTAAAAATGGACTTTGTCACATGCTCAGAATTTGGGCAGCAGTTCTGGTTCTCTCTCTTTTTCACCATCTCACTCTGACAAGCCTTGTTATTTTTTTATAGAGCCCTTAGATTCTTTCTTTGTCCCAAGTCTTTATTCTCTGTCTTAGATTTCTCTTCTGTACTTTAAGTCTCTCCAGTTCTCTTTGTCCCACATTAGGTGGTCATTCAGACAGCTCAGCCACAGAGATTCACTTACTCACTTAATGAATGTTTATGGGAGCATGGGCCTTGTCCTTGGAGACATGTCAGTCTTTCCATTTATTACATTGTGTGGATGACCAACCTGGCTTGCCTTCAGGAGTGTGTTCGGTTTCAGTTTTGATCATATTATCTAGTTTTTTTCCCATACAATGCCTCTTTCAACCTTTGATTTTTTCCAATAGTAACTTTATCATAAAATCTCTAATATATAACCTTCGCTAGCCTGCTGTGTGTGTGTGTGTGTGTGTGTGTGTGTGTGTGTGTATGATCATGTAGATTATGTACATAAGGGTGTGCAGATATATGTGTATGTATTCAAAGATTCAGAAAAATACATTGGGTATTTTTCCTTTATTGACCTCTACCTTATTTTTTTGAGACATTAGAAGATGAATGTTTTGGTCAGTTAGTTGGCCAGGAAGTTTCTAGGATTTTTCTGTTTCTGTCTTATAATGCTGGGGTTGCAGGCATACATTGGCCTTTTTGTATGGTCTGGGAACCCAAACTCAGGTCTTCATGCTTGCATAGAAAGTGCTCTTGTCCTGTGAGCCAATTCCCCATAACAACATTTCTTTGATAATAGTATTTAGAAGTATGAAATCTTTATAGATATATTTAACAAAAGACCAAATACTGGCCTGTATTTGGCAAAGTCTCCATTCAAAGTCTCTAAGGTATTAAAAGAACTGTCTAGACTTATCCATCCAGCAATAAGTAAATTTAGATAGACTATTATGTAGTTAGCTAGAAAGGCCAGCTCTGGGGACCAGCTTCATTTTCTAAGTACATACACTTTGAACATTCTCACATGTTTGTCTCCATTGTTCTGTCTTGGGCCAAGCATTTTTGTAAGCTCCATGAAGGTATGGCCTATGTTGGTTTGCAACACCCCCCACCTATTATATATAGAATTGTAACAGGCACAGCATAGAAAACAATAATTATTTGTGGACTGAAAGTGTCATGAGTAGTCATGGCATAGGAAAGACCTGTAGAAGGACCAGGAAAGGAGAAAGCAAATGTATACTTTATGAATATGTTCTATGAAAGCAAATACATTCTTTTTTGAATTTTAATTTTTTAAATTAGATATATTTCTTTATTTACACTTCAAATGTTATTCCCTTTCCCAGTTTCCTGTCCATAAGCCTCCCTCCCTCTCCCCCCATACGGGTATTCCCTCCCATCCCCCTTACTGCCTCTCCCAACATTCCCCTGCACTGGGGGTCTAACCTTGACAGGACCAAGGACTTCTCCTTCCACTGGTGCCCCAACAAGGCTATTCTCTGCTACATATGCTGTTGGAGCCCAGGGTCTGTCCATGTGTACTCTTTGGGTAGTGGTTTAGTCCCTGGAAGCTCTGGTTGGTTGGCATTGTTGTTCTTATGGGATTGCAAGCCCCTTCAGCTCTTTCAGTCCTTTCTCTAATTTCCCCAAAGCGTGTCCTGTTCTCAGTTCAGTGGTATCAAATGTATTCTTACTGAATATGTTCTGTATGCTAGGCACCACTCTTAGCATAATTTAATTTAATCTTATAAAGATAATTCTACGACATAGGTGTTATTTCCCATATTTGATGTGTGAAAATTGAATACCACAGAAGTGTCTTTCCCAGATCCATAGAGCTTTTTGGTAGCAGAACTAGGCTTCACACCTCTCCGTGTCTGACTCTAATGTGTTAGTTCTCTTCCTTTCTATAGTGCTTATATGTGACCAAGAAACACACAGAAATAGAGGGACAGGGTCATTGGCAAGGTCAGAAATATACTAACAGCTGCTCATTTCCAACGATTGTAAAAACACTTCTGTTTTCCTGTCACAACATAAAAGATACAAATCTAAAGCTTATCTGGGAGGCTCCAGATGACCACTATAACTGAGCTCAACTGCTGTTTCCCAGAAGGCCCGTACTGGTGCTTGTGTTTATAGTTTCATTAGAGACAAGTTGTACCTCTTTAAATGTCACAGGCAATTGTAAAGAGAGCCGAGGTAGACTTAATCCATAATCACTGCTGTGCACTGGGCTAAGGCCAACTGACATGCCATTGTTAACAGGAACCTGCCAGTATCCTTTCTGTTGCAAGAAGATGCATGACTTCAGGAACATATCACTGGAACATGCATTAATGTTAATTTGAAGTTTATTGGCTTTTAGTTTTAATGCATTCTGTTTGTGTATTTGTTTCTCTTTCAGCTGTATGATAACAACAGCAGAAGTAGTTTATATCTAGCTTTATATCCCTAGTTGTTGAGCGATTCTGTAATAAGATGCTTTTCCAACAGAGATTACTCTGTATCTTAATTTTTTTCTTTCAAAACCAATGCACATATTTGAGATACTGGTATAGTTGCTCGATCATTACTGCATATTTATTACCAGATTTTAAAGTTTCTGAAAACAGAAAGCATAGCATATTATGTAGCCTACAACTTTACTCCTTACAGCTCACTACGTTTCAAGGTCATTCATCCATTAAACATGTAAAGGTAGCTGTAATTCTAGGCACTGTTTTAGATTCTGGGTTAAGGCGGTGAATTTGACTTATAAAGGGTCCGTGTGAGCTTACTTCCCAATCGGGCAGACATGGAGGATGTAAAAACAAAGACACATGGCAGTGAAGTACACATTGAACAATTGCTCTGGAGAAAAAAATCATTTTCTCCTCAGCATTCAAGTGATACTGCAATTTTTAAGGTCAGCAATGATGTTCCATTTTTAACAAATCTATTATCTGATTTGGTGTCCTAACCTGTTTTGTACTACAGGTTTTGGCACTAAGTATTATTCTTGGACTTTGAGTCACTCTATACTGTACATTTCCCCAGAACAAAGACTTATAACCTTTGACAAATTAATTTTAATTTTTGTTTTTCTTAATCAACAATTTTATGCCTGGTTTCTTTATGGCGAGTATGCGTTTATTGACAGAAGAGGGCAGACCTTCTGTTTTCACTATATATTATCCAGTAGATGAACAGTAGCATTTGATCTGTTTAATTGGCCTCTGCTGTCTGATGTGCCATAATCTTTAAACTATGTTCCCTGGAAATGTGGGATCCCACAAATCTGCCCATGCATGGCCTGATGAAACAGTAGATACATTCAAAATTGCTTTGTTTTTACCCATAGTTGGGTTTGAATAAATTTTGCTTGACAAATAATTTAATTTCAAAGCTTCATAAGCATTGTATTTGAGAACCCCGAGTAAAGGAGTATGGCATGGAGTTATGATATCATGACAAGTAGCCAGCATGTATTTGGATGTTACATCTAGTCAAGGAGAGGCCATTGCTTATTCTCCCTCATGTTAGTAAACCAGATGGAAACTAGCATGCTGTTCAGTTATTCAGTTTTCCAAGATACAAGAACAGGTACTGGGGAGACGATAAGAACTTTGTAAAGGTCGTTAACTAGTGAATGGCAGTGCGTGATAGAATTCAGATTTGTGAATCTCTTTACTATTCAATGCTACTTACTCAAATATGTACTTTCTGGATTTGTGTGTATGATTTCAGATGGAATCAAAGAATGCAAGAATCCTAAATACCCATGCCGGTTTCTTGAAATGTTCTGGTAGATGCATGATGATTCTAGTCAGGTCAGTTGGTAAGAGGAGTTATAACAATACACCTAGGTTAGACTCTCTCTTCCTTTAATTACTAAGGAGATGATTTTGTGTACTTAGCATGTTCTTACCTCACTTTGTCATCTGTAAAATGGAGTTCACAGTAGACTGTGAACCCCTGGGAGGATAGTAATGGGGTTCAGGTGGAGTACACATGCCTGTCATAGAGTGAGAGTTCAATAGTACAAGCCTGCCTTAATATCATTATCCTAATGCTGTTGCATTGTAGTGATTGTTTAATAATTAACAGCTAAGTTATTCTATTATACTCTTAACAGTATTGTTAGGTCCCATCTCTACCTCATGTTAACTACGTAACTCTTTTTCACCTTCTGTTAATTGACTCTGCTAAATACAAAATCAACTTGAATGGGAGAATCCAGTTGGACCACCTAGATACTGATTGGTCATTTGTTAGCTGCTAAGCAAACCCCTGCAGGTTTAGTTTCTGTGTAGGAGATGTCAGACAGGAACTGGAGGCAAGGCAGGCATTCTGACCTTCTTCAAGCATGTGTGAGACACAGGTCCTCCTACCACGAGCAATACTCTCAGTACTAACAACATGGTGATCAAAGTGAATCAGATATATATATTTTTGTTTAGGTAACTGTATTGTTGGAATACATAGACAGCAGAACAAAGGAAGCTTGGGAATAAAACAACAAATCAAGATCTGAAAGTACACTCATAGCAAAAAAATAAATGAGTCTTTGTGGACTCTATCCAAATTTCTGGCCAAGAGCAGTTACCTGAGGAAGAACAGAATGTGGAGTCAGCCTTTCAAATCCTGTTGACTTTAACTTCTGTGAACTGGAGGTGTCCACAGCCTCATGGGAAGATGCTTGACTTCTTTGGTAGTCTGACCTGTTTCCTCAAGATCATTTTGTGCTGCTGCCTCTACACCATCTTTATCTTGATTATTTTAAGCTAACAGTAGAAAAATGAAAATTGAACACTGAGAACTGTCTGTAGTATTTTGTCTTCTGCTTTCTTTACTGAGTCAGTTCTATGCCAGGAGCGATAACTTGATGTTTTGTCTCACCTCTCGACACGTCCAAAGGCTTCAAGTGGAAAACTCGTGCCAGCTGATGTTCTGCGCTCTCTAGGGATAAGTCCCGATATGCTTGGCATCTGCTCACGCAGGAACTCTTGCAGGCTTGTTGTTATGCTTTTCGGTTCTGAGAAAGCCACGGTTGTACTGAAAAGACTCTTGGTTTGCAAAAGAAAACATTCAAATCCCAATTCAGTTGCTATTATCTTCATGCTCTTGGTTGGGTCACCTTAGTTACTCATCTGGTTCCATATGTATAGTAAGGTGGTGGGGAGGATGATTCTTAGCTTCTTCAGCTCTAGAATCGACTGACGTGGCCTCCTTTTAACAAGCTCCTTTTTAACATTGTTCATTCAACACCACGTGTCTATATCATGCTGTTTAACTTTTATTTTGCACCGTATGTTTACACCATGCCTACATATTAACTATATACCATTATTAACTTATCCACCTTATTTTTAGTTAACTATTTTTCATGACTTTCTAATATTCAGTTCATGAAAAGCTTTACCCAGCTCAAAGACCAATGTGTCTTACCCAGTGTCATATCTCAATTGTAGGAATGAAATACATGCTTAACAAATATTTGTTGAAGAAACAAAGAAATGAATAAAAGAAAAGATAAATAAGTCAAAAAACTGTAACCATATGAGACAATCTATAGTATAGGTGTGTTCTTATCCATCATTGGATATATGATATAAAATATGTATTTCATGTTTATAAATACTAAACTGTTATTTCCTCACAGGCAAGACACTGGAAAGCTCTAGACCATGACAGGGCTCAGAGTGTAGTCATCAGTGCATGGGGATTTATTAGGAATATAAATTGTTGACCCAATTTTAGACTGCTGATTTACAGCTGATGGCATGTGCCATTTCTCTGTTTTCTGACAAGCTCATTGGGTACTTTTCATGTAGGAAAAAAATTTAGAAAGGACTGTTTATGAGGACTAAAAATGTAATCTGATGTGGCCCTTCACATCACCAACCTTGCATGAAGGAAGCAGAAGGACAAAACATTGACTTGGGTCCAGAAGATTCAGAACATGAACAAAAAGCATAGACAACCGTGCAGGAGATGGAGGAATGGCTCTGTGAAAGAGACTTTAGAGAGAAAGATCTTTGAGCTGGAACTGCTGAGTCATGGTTCATGACCTGTTCTAGTTAAAATGGAAAACACAATTAGCAAATGAGATCCCTATAAACTCAAAGCAAAACAAAGAAAATCTGAAATTTATCAAAGACACAAAATGGCAGTTAGTAATAATTAGACACAACTCATCTCTCTTCCAGCTCTAACAGGTACAGAACCAATTGGGCAAATTTTATAAACCCTTTGTGAATTTCTGCATTTGTAAAGTCCTTGCAGTAGTAGGACCACATAGAGTTGTAGAGAAAAATGAGTCTATCTATATCCAAAATTTAAAGTGCCTTAGTAAAGTATATAGAAATAGCACATATGGTTAACTCAAAAATAGATTTTCAAGTCTTGCTATCCTTGTTTTATCTACTAATTTGATTGACTGTCTTGTAGGTAATTAATATCCAGTTGCCATTTCTGCCCCTATCAGATGCCTCCCACATGGAAGCTATGCTAAAGTACTCTCTCCCTTTCTCATGCCATTTGTGCCCTGTGAGCATTGCTCCAGCTCTGACCCAAGACTTGGTCTGCTGAGCTCTGTAAATGTACAGTCTACCACTCCTACTTACAGACACCTACTCCATGTCTTTACTCTCTGCTCTGGGTTGCCGGAACTGCTGTCTACTAGGTTGAGTCTTCTCTGCCTTTGTAGTGGTTGTGGGACTGAGTTTTGGAGAAAGGGAATGAAGAAAGGGAGAGGGGGAAATAATGAGGTGTTAGGGAAGAAAAATAGAAATAGAAACTAATAGGCACATTTTTCTCATAGATTCTTAGTTTTACTTATCTGTATTTATGCGTGTTTGTGTGAGTGTAGGACTCATGTATGTTGGTACCTGAGAAAACCAGAAGAGAACGATGAATCCTCTGCAGCTGGAGTTACAGTGGTTATGAGCCACCTGATACTGGTATTGGGATCCAAAGTCCTGTCCTCTGGAGGAGGAGGACATGCTCTTTCACACCCACTGAGCCACTTCTCTAACCAACTCGTAGATATCATTCTTGGTAAAGTAAAGGCCAGAATTGTTCTACAAAATTATTAGTGGAAATATAACCATCTGAAAAATTCTGGAAATTGGTAGAATTTGGTTTGAAGATAGGATATGATGTGGTTTGGCCAGCTGTATGAAGATCGTCTCATAGGATCAGTTCATCTAAAGGAGAACAGCTTTTCTCTAAGGTCCTTGAGGGCTTCAGTGGATGAGAAAACGTAGGTATCCTACAGGATATGCACCCACAGTCAGGCTTTCTACTCATTTTGGAACAAAAGGCACTCTACTTTATTCAATCATGTTGAATAATGAAAAGTAAGATAATGGTAGATTAAACATGGGACATAGCACATTTTATAGTAGATATTTTTATACTTAGGCATAACATTTTCTTTCACACAAAGTTGTCAGATATTTAGGGAGGCTATGGAGTGGAGAAAGAAGTGTTAATTTTAATGGCTCTAGATTTTATTTTTATACAATTACATTTAAGCAATACACTTTAATTAGATTACTTAGCATAATGGAAATAAGTTTGCTATAATAGGTATAATTGTAACTGTTCTATAATATAATAGACACGATTATGACTGTTTTATAATTATATAATATATAATTACATTATATAATTAGTATACATCATGAAATTACTATGCATTATAAAATTACTATACAGTATACTAAACATCACACAGTATGAAATTATGTCATTATTGTACGATAATATAGTTATATGAGATGGGAATTACATCATAATTATAATAGAATTGTATCACATTTTATAGGAGCATATTTTAAATCATTGCGAGAGTTGGAAATTGATTTTTCAGATAATTTGAATGCTTATGGTTGTAGGTAATACTTTTAGAGATTAGCCATTAGCTGTCATGTTTTTGGCTAATTTCAAATGAAATGATTACAGACTGCTATTTGAATCCATCTTTTTGGATGAGTAGAATATGACATTCTTCTCAAGTGGTGGTTGACATTAGGCATTTTAATTTGCCAAAGAAACACTCTTCAATACATGATGCAGGACTAAGCTTCTGGAACTTGTAAGTAGAGGTCAATGCAGCCTTGTGACTCAGGACTGTTTATTATAAATAAGATTAAAAAAGAACAAAGTGAAACAAAAACTAAAATAGTATTCTTTTGCAGAATCAACATGAGTCTTAGTATATCTGATTCACAGAATTGAGCTGGAAATATATTTTTGTAAGTAAAAAATAGATTGAGTCTCTGTGTATTAGACTCACAGAATTGAGTTGGAAATATAGTTTTGCAAGTAAAAAATGGAATTTTATTCTATACAGTACATGCCTCCAAAGATAACATCTTCATCTGGACTGAATAGCATTGGCCTCATCTGACTGTTCTAAAGGTATAAAGTATAAATTACTAAATTACCACTAAGCAGAATATTAAGTAAATGTGTAGTTTTGTACTGGATGGTAAATTTTCTTCTAAAGTGTGAATACGATTTCTTATTTCTACTGTTATCTTCTGCTGTTTATTTGCTGGTAAAATTAACTATGATTCCTCAGGAACCTATTCTACACTATTGCACTGTAAGAAATATTTATTAGATACTTCCTTTGGGAAATTTAAAGAAATTCTGAAAAGCCAACAATCTGCAACTTCTTTTTTTCTTTTATTCCTTAACATTTAGTTGTCTCCAAGTTTTTAAACTCTAGTAGCCGTCTGCAGCTACCTCCCCATAGACTCGTTTTTGCCTCTCTCTGGCAGTCATCTGCTAGAAAGGTGGTCCCTGGAGTCTAAGTCCTCATTCTGCTTAAGATTTTGCTGATGGAGACAGAAATGAAGTAGCTGTGTCTCAGCACCGTGCAGTTGAGATTATTTAAAATCTCCCTGGTAACGAGCGCTGGAAAGCTTTGGAAAGTGCTCCCTAGGTTGGCTTTCCCTTCATCTGGTGATCTGGAGAATTTGTTTATTTTGTGTTATTCTTTTTTGTTTTGTTTGTTTGCTTGTTTGAGACAGGGCCTTAAGGAGCTAAGACTAGCTTTGGACTTGCTATGTACCTTAAGATGACCTTGAACTTGGCTTTCCCTGCCTCTGCTACTCAAGTGTTGGGATTATTTGCCTGGACATGAGGATTTTCTGAAATGACATTGTAGTAAAGCATTTGAAATTATATGTGCTTTTTGCTTCTTTTTTTTTTAAATGCATTGATAGTATCTAGTGCACCCTGAATGTTCTTTTTACTACAGCATGCCATAGTCACTTTACTATGAAGTGTAGATTACATACTAATCTAGACACCACATAACTGCTGGGTGAATCAACTCTCTCTCTCTCTCTCTCTCTCTCTCTCTCTCTCTCTCTCTCTCTCTCTCTCTCTCTCTCTCTCTCTCCTGGAATTGTAGTTCCAAACAGTTTTGAGGTACAATGTCTGTACTGGGAATTGAACTCTGGTTCTTTGGAAGAGCAACCAGTATTCTTAAACGCTGAACCACTTCTCCAGTTCCAAGTTTCTCCATATCTAACATACAATTGTAACAGCAATTGAAAAGACAAATCGCAGAGAATAATGATGCTGCTGTTATTAAATATCTGGCATAAAAACCTCAGGGGAGGGGAATTTAGTTTAGAATCATGGCTTTAGACTACTTTAATTACTTTGTTCCTAAAGGAATGCTGGGTAACACAATGGTACTTCCACATAGAATGGTGTGTGGAGGAGGAGGCTGCCCACTTCATGACATCAAGAAAGAAGAAGGGAGAGAATGCCAATGTGAGCAATTCTTCCTCCTTTTATTCCATTTGGCCCTCAAACTTACTGGATGCTGATGCCTGCACTCAGAGCAGTTATTCCCAACCTCAATTATTCCTCTCTGGAAATTCCTTCATATACACTCCCAGAGGAATACTCTACTGATCCCCCGCCCTTGCCTAATTGACAGACAACATTAGTAATCACAGTGGGTTTTGACAAATGCTAGTTGAATTCTTCTCTCTCAGTGATTGACATGAGTAGCTAATCACTGATTATACAACATTTGGAATTTTTTTAGGGGAGGGGAAACATTTAATTTGGAAAATGGACTTTAAAATTAGTCTCATTCAATTATTATGAATACTTATCTTTCTGAGATTTGTAGGGTTAATATAGCAAATCTTGTGGGATACAAAGAATTTGTAACATTCCCATACCTTGAGAGACTGAGGTGAAACTGAAGATTATCTCTTCAGTACAAAATACAACACCCCTGGTGGGCTTTGGGGAGCGCAAATGCTGATAACTGGAAGCTGATTTGCATAATATCTGGAGTTTATTTATTTATTTATTTTTATTTATTTATTGCCTGCTTTTGGAACAGCTCAAAGCGTCACCCTTATTCATTAAAGATATTTTAATTAAAGGTTGTTTTAGAGATTGTATTTTTTAAAATCTTATTTGAAGCACAGAAATGCCGTGTGTTGCATATCTTTTGGCAGTTCTTTGAGGATTTCAGTTCAATTAGCCAACTTCTTAAAATTTATAAATAAACTCTCTTCCTCCATAAGTATTAATTCTGCTTAAGTGCTCTAAACTTCTTTACTCTTATTGTGTCTGGAAAGATGTCCCCTGGTTAAGCATAAGCTGTGTCCAGGTATTCAATCTTTAAGGAGAACGATTGTGTATTACAAAATTAACCAAGAAATAATAGTTGATTTTTTTTATTGGGCATGTCCTATGGAATTAACTATGTGAAATGCTAGTATATGTAAAATTTGTAGGGGAAAAATGGAGGCATAGAGATATTAAATAACTTTGTCAAATGTGAAATATTTAGTTAGAAGCAGAGCCAGCACTCAAGTTCAGAGTTTATACTTTAAATTCCATATTATGATTTAGGTTGAACATCTCTAATTCAGAAACCTGAATTCTGAAATTTTCCAAAATGTAGAATGTTTTGATTGCTGATGTGTTGCCTGTGGCAAATTCCATGACTGGCCTTATATTAAGGATACAGTAAAAATGCAGGTACATTAATAGTATTGAATAAAGTTACCTTCAAACATGAATAAATTTTACATTTAGATTTAGGTCTCATTCCCAATATGTCTCATTATAGATATGCAGAAAATCTAAAAGCATGTGAAAATTTTCACATCTGGTCTTTCTCAATATATATTGCCTCATTGATACCGTGCTGCTTTTCTATTTGTTTTTAAAAATTATATTGATCACTTCATAGTTTGTTCTTCTTGAGCTTTTTTTTTTTAATATTTTCTTGCATGTGTCACTGAAGATATCTCAATTGTACACTTATTCTTACAACCTAGTCACATTTAAAAAAATTATGTATTCCAATATAGTTTAAAGCCTACAGAAAAGTTATGATTAGCACTAGGGGCTCATATATATTCATTTTCTCAGCTTCAATTTTTATGTTATTTCCAACAGTGCTTTAAATAAGAAGCATCCCCATATACTGGTATGTTTGAATGTTTGTTCTCCAGTTTAGTGGAACTGTTTGGGAAGGATTAGGAGGTATGGCCTTGTTGGAGAAAGTGTTTTAATGATCTTTGAGGTTTCAAAAGTCTACATTTGGCCTAGAGCTGTCTCTCTTTTCCTCCCTCTCCTTTCTCCCCCTTTCTCCCTCCCTCTTTCTTTGCTTGCTGCTTGCACATCAGGTATAAAGGTCTGAGCTAGTCCTCCAGCACTGTGCTTGAATCTCCTTCCCACCATGATGATCATAGACTAACCCTCAGAAATTGTAACCAAGCTCCCAAGTAAATGCTTAGTTGACTTGGTCATGGTGTCTCCTCACAGCAATAGTACAGTAACTAAGATATATGCTTTACAGTCACTGTATAAATCTCTTCGTATTTCTATATGTATGCATATGTATGTCTATAAACAAATATTTTAATGATTTGTTTGAGAGTGTTGGGGACATCAAGCCCCTTTATAACTGAATACTTTAGTATATATTTTCCAGAAACAAACTATTCTCCTAGAAATAGTGTGGTTATCAAAAGTCATATAATTTCATATTAGTTCAACATTATTTTCATGCCATTTTGATATGACTTTTGTTACTTTTCTTTTTTTTTTTTTTTTTTTTTTGAGCTGGGGATCGAACCCAGGGCCTTATGCTTCCCTAGGCAAGCATTCTACCACTGAGCTAAATCCCCAACCCCTTTTGTTACTTTCTAATACAGCAACAACTCATGTCCCAGGCTCATAATTTTCATGCCGCAATCAACACTGGAAAAAGCCTTTTCCTTGAAAGCCCTATTTCTTCTTAACATAGGGTAGAAGTTTGAAAACAAACATCCTTTCAGATTTTCTCTCTGCTTCCTCCTTCTGTGCTTCCCTCTTCTTTCCATCCCTTCTTCCCTCTCTTCCTCCTTGTCCCTTTCCCCTTCTTCCCCTCACCCTTCACTGCTCCTTACTCATTCTTCTTTATTCTTCCTTACTTGAGCTTTGTCTGGAAACAAAGGACAAGTGGCCATATCAGAAAACTGGAAATTTGCTAGAACTCTTCTGTATTGTAAGTATTTCCTCCTGCTCTGAGCCTGCATCTTTAATATCTACCTAGTTTCCTTTCACCCAAGTCCTATGTGCATATCCTTGCTTTTACTTCTTTTATTC